>NC_137810.1:38968116-39085616 GCF_963921795.1 Nannobrachium achirus
CCAGCTGTCTGTCCATTGAACACCAGTGCCTACGTGAGTGTGTCTGTGCATGCATGCATGCAGTGTGTGTGTGTGTGTGTGTGTGTGTGTGTGTGTGTGTGTGTGTGTGTGTGTGTGTGTGTGTGTGTGTGTGTGTGTGTGTGTGTGTGTGTGTGTGTGTGTGTGTGTGTGTGTGTGTGTGTGTGTGGAATCAGAACAGTCCATGCTCCTCTGTGCTGGGAACTGGAACCATAAGATAAAGTAAATGATATGGACTTCCTCTGCAAGAACATGAAGTGTTTCAACTCTAAACAGTAGTTTAAAATAACTAAGCAGCAAGCACAGTTACTCAAGTACTGTGCTTAAGTACAGATTTTAGTACTTTTCCACAACAATTATTTGACTGCTTTAGTTACTCGTTACATGTCTCCATTCAGACTTCCGACATGTCTCCATTCAGACACTAACCCTATCTCTTACCCTAACCCTAACCTTAACCTCTATGGAAGTGTTGCCACTCCGACAATAAGAAGTCACTGTCGGAATGGAGACATGTCTGAATGGAGACATGTCCCCTTAGTTACTAGTTTCTTTGTAGATTTAGATGATTATTGCGAAACAATCAACATACATTAACACTTAAGCCATATTCTATACTTTGGCTATTCAAATAACTGATCTACAAGCTCACAGTGCATCACATCATACCTGTTTTCAAAAACATCTTGACATGTTTATTTTGATGTCAGTAGTTTTATACTTGATTCAAGTATTATTTTATTAATAAAGGGATACTTGCAACAGAGTATTTTGACACTGTGCTACTTTTATCTGCGTAGCTACTTCTTCCACCAATGGCTCTAAATCAAGCCACTGAGGCAGGAAATGATGCATGGGGACAGTGAAAATGAAAGGGGAAGATGTCAAGGAGATATATTATGTCAAATAAACACTGAAGAAATGTGGATGGATCAGAAAATCCTTCATTGTTTGTTAACAAACGATGAGACAGACATCACTAAGTGGCACTGGTCAGTCTAAGCTGCTCTGAATACAGATAGCCATGTATTAATATTTGCTCATCACCGGTTTCTGAACTGAGAGACAACCGAACGCCTCCTCACCATATCAAGAGAACAAGAAAACAGCCAGCACTCAATAAATGTCCTTTCACATTCGTTTCAACCTAATCGCGCTTCCTCAGCATTGTGTCGTGACAACAGGAAGTGGTTTTAGCCTAGAATTATTGAATGCTTTAACCAGTGAAAAATAGCAGATATACAAGCGCACAGCTTGTAGATCTTGTAAAAATGTAATAAACATTGAGTCGTAAAAATAAAATAAAAAGGCCCGGGTGTTCTGTCCGTAATGACTAGTGTGGATCTAAAAGGCCTCCTTTTGAACAGACAATCTGTCCCTGTCCCCACCTCTCTTTCAAGAGCTGACTCTCTCTATCCCCTGAAACTTCAGAGTGCAGACATCACTGATGATTTCTCACCATTGTTTCAGATAGAGCTCTTATATTCAGAAGAAAACAGGTTTCTGAACAGTCTATAGCCCACAAATGACACGCAGAGCTAATAGATATATTGGTTTGCCTATGCTGTTTTTATGCCATGCTTTTAAACCCCATTCTGAAATCGCAAGAACGTAAAGTGTGGTTATAAATAAATGTTTATATTATAATGAGCTTTAGTGAGGACCAATTATACGAAGGGTTGTGCTCCTTTATACCCAATGTGCTTTGAATTACGACTAATAGCCGATCTGCTTTTTAACTTAATAAATGGTGCCATACCAGGGTCCATGTGGTTAAAACTAGACTGTTTAATAGAATGTTGTTGCAGGAATCATCTAAATACTCAGTTACGGGATGACCACAGCACTGGCCTGCCTTAGCGGGAAGGATACCTGAATGAGTCTTTCTGGAATAACCAACACTTATACCTAGGAGGAAGCCATTATGACAAGATGTTGACAAATATTTAGTTTAGTGGAGCGGAATCCTGGCTGTATACAATAATACAGTACAAGTCAGACTCTGGTCAATTCGTCATCAATTCCAGCGACGGAAGATAGATTTCTATCTAATTGTCTGGATACTGTGAGATTATACAGTATATTTCCCAGGAAATTCACACAAATCCTAAAGAAACAAGAATAGAGGCTTGGATTAGCTGGAGCTCACTTGAGGGCTTTGAATTAGCTTCTGGTTTCCACCAAATCTCCTTTAAATGACTTTGTTTTGTTTGGATTTGTTGACAATATTGGAATCACATGGAAAACCCACAATATGTGGCTTAGTGGGCAGAGCCAAGTTTGTAGCTAGAGGACTGGAAATAGACAGAAATAATCCAGTTGACCGGCTGAAGAATAATGCATGGGTCTCACTCTAATAGAGGAGTGGCATCACTTCCTGATGGGGATGGTGGGTTTTCTTGTTATTGTGTACAATCACAGTGAAAGTGATTCACCAAAAAGCATGGACACTCACACAAGCACAGGAAAGACACGCACGCACGCACGCACGCACGCACGCACGCACGCACGCACGCACGCACGCACGCACGCACGCACGCACGCACGCACGCACGCACGCACGCACGCACGCACGCACGCACGCACACACACACACACACACACACACACACACACACACACACACACACACACACACACACACACACACACACACACACAGAGTTAGCCTTGCGTAGCCAGACAAATCTGCCATTGCAAAGATTTGCCCTCTATCCACACAGTGATAGTGTCTGGCTATGCGAGGCTAACAAAGAGTAGAGTAGACCATCTTTCTCCTCAATTTAGTCATTATGCCCCACAGATGTATGTGTGGGGATTGTAAGTTGTAACCTACTGGCTCACCTGTCAGCGAGGAGCCCCCACCGTGAGGACGTACGCAGTCTACACACCCAGCGTAGGCCTACTCACCCACTCCCACAGCAGACAGTCCCAGTCTCATGTTCCAGTATGGATATTCCCATCCACCATGAACACATTAATTATTACGTGACGGCATTCTGGCTCTGATGTTTAAGTATGGATCTGCATGGAGTATGAATGTACATGCTGGCTGTAGCCTCTTGTCTCAATCTGATGAGACGCATTTCTTTTGAGTCATGGGGGTTAAGAGTTTCCCATCATCTGTCATATACAGCAACTGACCTTTTCGGGGTCCATTTGCACCCTCTCAGGGTTACACGAACACTCAGGATTGCACAGTGTACGTCTTTCCCCGCAGCATGAGGTCATTGTACAGTACTCTGTACCATGTGCACCACTGTACTGTATATACAGTACACTATACGAGTGTATATTCCCTGTGGATGTGTCACTGATTTGATGTCAGCCAGATAAACCCCTGGACACTTAGGCAACATTTAAAAAGGAAGAATGTTTATGCTAGGCGGTGGGTCTATGTGCATGTGACGTGAATGCAAGACGTTTCACAGGTAGAAAAAGGCGGTGAAGGATCAAACAATGTTCTTTAATAGCGTGTGTTTAAAGGTTTAATGGAAGCGGAAATGCGGTGCGGTCGCATATATTGTGGCAAAATGCCAAATGTCTTTCTGATCAAATAAAGACTTCCTTAAAAGGGAAGATAAACTGTATGGCACCATACAGTAGCTGTAGAGGGACTGTAATTGTGACCCAAAGGTCACAGGGTTTATACCTTTATGATGTCTTCATGAACAGTTGTATATGTCCTGGAACAAATTACATTTTGAAAACGTCAAAGACCCCCCAGTTTGGTATGTATTAGTTATGCAGGGGTAGGCAATCTTAGGCACGGGTGAAGACATTGGCACAGGGGAGGCTTACAGTATCACTAGTACACGTGTGAGAGAAGTTTGTTTTTCCTTTTAAAATCAAATATTCAAAAATGTTAAGTCAGTTAAATTAAGTCCACTCACATACAAATACATTACATCCTGCACATAATTCTACATTCATTCAAACTCTGAACTCTGACTGTGGAGGGAGTCTGGGAGATAGGTTGGTTATTGAGTCTAATGATGATTACATCCTGACTAGAGATGGGTATCGTCTGCGATACTTTTAATGGTATCGATCGCATGACGTCGATACTATCGGGTATCGGTTCACGTAAAAACGAACAATACCTCGTTTCGATACTCTGGAACGCACCCCTGGCCGGTTGCATCTGTAACAGTTGGGCTACTGAGAGTTTAATGACTGCTTTAGTAGGCTACACTCGTTACTGTGGAAAATAGCAGACAATAGCCTATAATGTTTATTATTATGATCATTATCCAACGTCTATACTCTCCGCTCTGCCACGCTGTGTGATCATCATCATCACCTCTGCTCTACCGCAGCAGCGAGTCACCACTCTTTCCATGTTGAAGTTAAACTTAAATAAAAAGTATCAAAAATGGTATCGAAAAGGGTATCGTATCGATTCCCAGGTATCGAAAAAGGTATCGTATCGATTCAAAGGTGAACGATACCCATCCCTAATCCTGACGTGAAAGTAAGTATTTCTAAAGAAGAAAGAAGAAGAAGGAAAGAAATAAAGGTTGTTTTGTATAGCCTATGGACAATCAATCAAAATCTGTTGGAAATATTAAATTTTGATGTGGTGTCCTAATTAAAGCAACTTAATGTTGATATGGCACACTGACTATCAAGAAAATGAAAACATGGCACTTCATGTCAAAAAGGTTGCTGACCCCTGAGTTAGGCCATGGATGGACCCACATTAACCTTGCATCACCAGGCTTTTCCACAAGGTATGTGCACATGGAACCAAATGGATTATGGGTCTATTTGGTTCCATGTGCACACTCTCAGAGTGTGAACCTGTAAACGGTCCATTTGGCTCCTACTGTAACAATCAATAATTTAGCTAGGGACCCACTGGAAACCTAAACTACCCGGTTGTGGAATTCAATTTCATTTTCTGCGACCGGGTGGTTTACCAGGCTAATGGAAAGCCAAACACATTGCAAGTGTACTATAACTATAATGAATCATAATGGCACAAAGAACATGAAATAAATATTCATTATAGATACAAAATACAGTTTGTCTTGTTACGCCTTCAACCCATACAGTGACAAACTCTGCAACATCCTGTGTGTCACTCAGAAGGATGACGGGGGACATATCCATAGAAATGTTTACAACTACTTTGTGATGAGTGCAACACCCCCAGGACTTGAACAGTGTGAGTCTGTGTAGGCTAATGTCACAAACTGCTGGACATTTCTCGTGTTTTTATATTTTTTCAGTTATGGAAGGGGGTCTGGGATTGGGGCTGAAACCTTGCCCACTTTTTGAGTCAAACCATTACGCAACAGTATGTCGACTCATAGATGAGTAATGGCATAGACTGGCTACATGAGGTCTGAGAGCCACATGGGAGACACACTGTTATCATACAATGTCTTGTTTTCACTTATCAAGCTTCTGTCCCTCTGTTTCTCAAATAGTCCAGGGGTGCCGCAGAATACTTTGGTAATATTTGGAATTGATCAATATCAGTTTAACCACTAAGTCTTAGAGTATTTAGACTTTGTGAAATGGACCTGACTTGCACTGAATTTGTTGTGTTCTTTTACGATCTATAATGCGCTGCACATTCACGTCTGCTATTTTACTCTTGCAGTTGAAATGCTTTCAACTCTGGTTTGATTGAGGGTTTTAGAAGGGTCCTTTCTTTGGTGGAAACACAGCATTATAATCAGTCCAACTGAAGAATATGTTTCAATCACCAACATTATCACAAGAAACAGTGCCAAAGGCAGAGTCATTGATCCAAGTCTGTGGAACAGTCTACACTTCTGTGAAATCCACACTTTGAAATCCAGTTTAAAAGTCCATTTGTGCTGGCCTGGGCTGCTGGCGCAGCGGTCCAAGCACCTGGGCTCAGCGTAGCCTGACAGCATGTCGCAGGTTCGAGTCCCGATCCCAATTGCCCTTGCTGCATGTCACTCCCCAATCCCCATCTCTCTCCCACATTTCCTGTCAGCCTACTGTCTATCCCTAGAAAGAAGAAGATTCATCTGTGCTGGCTATAGCCTTCAAGGCCACTCAATGTCCCCTGTGCCATTATTGTCTACCCATTGACTTCTCTCCATTTTGAAAGTCTTTCATTTTATTTATTTTATATTTAAGTTGCACAACACTTTGGTACACTCCAGTTGGTTTTAAATGTTGTACAATTTAGGCATTTGGCAGATGACCGCTCTTATGCCCAGAGTGACTCACAAAGTGCAACATGCAAGACCTCAATCAGGCTTGTATTGTACACACATGCCTTCCAGTGCCTGAGCAACTTTAAGGTTGCTTTCACAGGAGAATGCAACCTTTTTTATCTATACATCATTTTTATTATTCTCTCTTACAGAACAGAACCACAGTTGCAGTGCTCTCTACGCTGCTCTCATTCAATACAAAGGCGAAGCCATGCCGGTCATTCTGCTGGCAGGGTCCCACGTTTTGCCCTCGTGATAAGTCTGTATATAGAACATAGCACATCTCTCTCATGCACGTCACACACTCAAGTGTGAACTTGCTAGGTTATTCCTCTGATAGACTTTTGAACAGGTTAATCTGTCCAAATGCTTAGGAATTATCCATAAATCAATACCATCCATATTTGTAACAAATGTATAAAGTGTGTACAACTTTTGTTTGAGAGGGTCTACTCTAATTGATTCTGTGATTTCTAAATGTGCTACTGTACTCCAGTAATGTAGACAATTTAGTTCTACTTTTATATTCAGTTTTTAAGTTTTTGTTTTGGGGGCAGGGGGTGGCATCTATACCTTCCAAAAGTCTGGGCACTTTATCAACAACAGGATATGCAGTCAAGTAATCGAGTGTCAAGAAAATGAATAAGTGCTACAAAGTAGCAGGTAGACATCAAACCTAACATCTTTCTATAACATACACCTGCGGACAAGTGTAGTGGAATCAATTAGTAATTGTTGAGGCAAGCGGAGTCTAAGACACTTCACGTTATAAGATGTACACAAGCTCATGGGAAAAGTACATTAAACATTCAGGGTGGTGGTAGTTAGTACACTAGTTCTTGGGGAAAGCAGGGAGAGAGAGCCTAGTTATGTACAAAGATAAGAGAAGAAACTATAGTGTCATGGGACCATGCTGTACTCTAAACAATAGTTATCAGGCCTGTGCTAGGTCATCTTGACTCTATGATATTCAGATGGTCAGAACATATAAGGCAAAAGATGAACAACAACAACGGTACAAAATAATAGAAATAATAATGAAGAAAAAAAAAACAATATAATAGGCCTACCACAAAATGTACTTTGACTTGACTAGAATAAATGATTCTGCAAGAGAGCGGTGGCAAGGTAGGACATATGAGACAAGAATGGAGGAGTTGAATGATGTTTTAGTAATTGTTTGCAAACTGCCAACAGTCCTTGTTTAACTGCCCTAAATGGCCTGTCTCTCTCTCTCAGTGCAGCCTGGTACATATACACAACCCAGTGAAACCTGCCCAGTCTGTATCTGATGCCAATCTACTAATCCAACACCATGGCACAATTTACTAACAGTGCTGGTGGGTTTATTTGATTCTGTCGATCTCTAGCCTATGCTGCCAAGTTTACATGGAATTACATCATGGACAAACTTCTGCTGTAGACATTATTTTTACAAATGGTGTCATCTTATTCTTTTAATTGCTCCCACTGTTGCACTTCGAGCAAATGCTTGTGACCACAAGGGAAGGGAAATAAGCTAATGAGACATAATAATGTACTGTTTCTGACGAGAACAATGGCATTTTCATTGCATTCTCTGCGTGGTGAAACAATTTGTGTGATTTTGCAAACCTTTTTGAAATGCAACGATTGTGGGGAAAGAGAGAGAGAATTTCCATTACTCATTCCCCTTTCAAGCAGCATAGGACAGGAGCAACTGATAATGATTACTGACACTATTATGGCTTATCATGGCCAGTATAGCAGGCCATGTTAGGTATTCTACAAAAGTTCAACAACACTTTAAGAACCAGGGAGGAGTGAGACTGAGAGGTTGTCGAGTTCCATTCAGGAAGTCCTTCCCCTGTTGTCATTTTTTGTAATTTGACCATACTGCATAATTTCTCACTACTTCCTGGAAGCCAAGACATTGGGGTGAACCCCTGGAGATATGTAAATACTAGAACTGTACACCCATTACTCATTCTCTGGAATTCCCTGCCAGAGAACCTTAGTATGGCTGAAACTAAAGTATAGACACTTTTAAGCAGGATCTTAAGACTTCAGTTAATTATTCATTGTCTTTTAATGCAATTTGGAGATCATTGGAATATCATTTAGGCTATAAACTTGGGTTCCAGTTTTTAGACTCTTACTGAACAGTGAACA
Organism: Nannobrachium achirus; assembly: GCF_963921795.1. Lineage (NCBI taxonomy): Eukaryota > Metazoa > Chordata > Actinopteri > Myctophiformes > Myctophidae > Nannobrachium > Nannobrachium achirus. The sequence continues at coordinate 38,976,486 of NC_137810.1, forward strand.
CTCTATCTAAAGCAACGATTACTATCATAATAGTCTGAGTTTCCAGAAGCTCTCGCATAAAAACAGGAGGGAGAGAACACTATCATAATATACTATATTTATACTATACATAGAGCTATTTAACATGAAAATATCACACCACCTTTAATAACACAGTGGAATTCACTGTTTTAATATGAGCAAAGACAATATAAATCACAATTCCATCTCTGTTTAGGGTTACACATGAGTGTGTAGTCACGGTATGGCCTAAAAGTAGGATATAAGAACAAAGTACCTGATAAACTTTTCAGGTTGAGTTTAAGGGTTTCCCTCTTGGCCAGAGAGACTCGACGTGAGCAATGCATCTAAACGTTTATGAGCTCATCACAGAACACCAAAGTTAGGACATTTGAAATGCACCCACTACAAATTTAACTTCACAGCAACGAAGACCATAAACTAAGCATTAGCAGATTGTATATCCTGTGATTCACTCACTAAATGTTCTAAACCTGGTACAACAAAAACACTAGTCCCCTCACCTAAATATTATGTTGAGCCTGAGTTTATGAGCCTTGGAGTTCCCTTTTGCCTCCAAGAGTCTCTGTGTGTGTGTGTGTGTGTGTGTGTGTGTGTGTGTGTGTGTGTGTGTGTGTGTGTGTGTGTGTGTGTGTGTGTGTGCGTGTGTGTGTGTGTGTGAGCGTGTGTGTACCGTATGTTTTCTATATGAGGATGATGATGATGATGATACTTCAGGTGAAGTATGTTCTTGCATCACAGCAAAAACCTAAGAAAAGAAGATATACATTAACATACTGTAATTACAAATACAATCCTAGATGACAATATGTGTGTGACTCTGTGCCTGTGTATCTGTGTGTAGACTACAGTACACAGTGTACCTGTTTTGCTTAAGGAGGTCTGCAGAGAGGGACCCCAGTGTAAACAGCAGCCATCTGCTAATGAATTAAGTGCACTTCGACATTCAGCGCGTGTTCTGTATCCAGTGCATCACGCACCTCCACTCCTTACAACCATGTACAGTCATCTGGAACAAAGCAGTGGAATGTGATCTTGTATACAGTCAGTCTGCATGGGCAAAAAAAAGAACACAACAACATGCTCCTGCGCTGAGCTTACGTTTCAGAGCAGACCTGATCAAATAAATAATCACTGACTGAGCTATTGGACCCGAACTCGCATGCTTCAATATGATTTGCTATAATTATTTTTTCCCTCCTCCAACGTCATGAACTACTAAAATGTGCGTACTAAACTAAAGTGTTGATACTGCAGAATAACACAGGAGGTAGCTATACATAAATAGAACAAAATATTTTCATGAAACCCAATATATTGCCATGCCCAAGCCTGACAACTTTTGTGACCCAGGTCTACTCTGTGATCAAAGTAATGCACTTGTTGTCAAACAGAAACCTTTTCTTGACTTAACTAACCACAAATTGGACATTTCAAAATAATAAGAGCAGTTGGGTAATCTGTTGTTGGGTACAGAACAGAGCAAATTAATTTCATTTCATTGCAGGCTACATAAATAACACAGGCTGGAAGGGTGCAATACAGAATACATTATTGTATTGAATTATTTGAAATCCAGCCGACAGGTTACTGTAACTATAACTTATGATAAGCTGTTGCATTGCAGTTGCATTCCACACTAGTCTCTCTGAATAGAAAACAGATCCAATGGGGTTCATTCCTTCTGGAGTGAAATCAGCAGGGCTTTTCCCGGCAGGCACGTCTCTCCGGAATTTTAGTTAGAAAAATGTTGCTGACCCCCCTGACAACCAGAGAGCACTTCAGCCGTGACGCCAAAGACGTGAAGAGGAAACCCTTCTTCCCTATCACTCACACACCATCCATCCTCCTCCAGACCCCTGGCTGACAGAGGGGGCGGCGGTATATGAGAGCAGCAGCAGAGTGCGCCCAGAGCCGTGCGTAATGCTGGACGCGTCTGACAGCTTGGAGACGCCATAAGACATAAGGCTGCAGAACATGTCTTTATTATCATTTCTCCAACAACGGATCCAATGAGGGATGCATTCTGAAATCTGCATCTAACCAAAGGGACCAAAACCAGGGATTTACAAAAACAAAAACCTAACCGGGGATCCTGTATCTACAATGGAAAATGACACGAATTTTACGCATGGGTCTATCAACGAAACGCACGGGTCTATCAACGATATGCGCAGGTCGACCGCCGTGCCCATCCTCATGTTCGCCGGCGGGGCCGTGGGGAACATCATCGCCATCGTGGTCCTGTATCAGTCCGGCTCCAGGCAGGGGCGCAAGACCTCGGCCTTCTACAGCATGGTGTGCGGCCTGGCCGTCACAGACCTGCTGGGCACGTGCCTGGCCAGCCCGCTCACCATCGTCAGGAACGCGCTGCAGAACCGCCACCTGTGCGAGTTCCAGTCGTTTCTGTTGCTGTTCTTCGGCGTGGCGGGCCTCAGCATCATGTGCGCCATGTCCGCGGAGCGCTATATGGCCATCTGCTGCCCCTACACCTACCAGAGGTGGGGCGTGGACCGCCGCTTCGCCCAGAAGACCCTGCTCCTCATCTATGTCTCCAACGTGGCCTTCTGCGTCCTCCCTGCGATGGGGATCGCGAGCAGCAAGCTGCAGCATTCGCGGACGTGGTGCTTCATCCACGAATGGGAGCGCGCGCCCGGCGCGCGGTCGACGGCCTCGGTGGCCTATTCGTTCCTGTACGGCGGGGTCAGCCTCGTGCTGATCGTGGCCACCATAGTGCTGAACTTCTTCGTGTGCGGGACGCTGCTGCTCATGCGGCAGAGGACCGTGCAGCGGCCGGTGACCCGGGCCAGCGTGAGGGAGAGGTGGAGGGCGCTGTCCTCCGCCGCCGAGACGCAGATGATCGCAGTGCTGGTCATGACGTCGGCGGTGGTGCTGACCTGCTCCGCGCCGTTAGTGGTAGGTTGAAAAAAAAATCACACTCGTGTGAACTGAGCGGTGGTGTGTGTGTGTGTGTGTGTGTGTGTGTGTGTGTGTGTGTGTGTGTGTGTGTGTGTGTGTGTGTGTGTGTGTGCAACAGCGCCCCTCCCTTAACATGTGTGGTCAGAAAAGGTTACTGCAGGCTACAGACCCGGAGACAGACAGACATACAGACATACAGACAGACAGACAGACAGACAGACAGACCCACACACACGGCCACGTATAGGAGCGTTGTGACCACCGCTCAAAAGAGCAATAACCCACCTATATCTCCCAGAGTCCCAGACTCCCATGCAGACTCCCTCCCCAGTCAGAGTTTGACATTTGATGTAGCCTAGAATATTGGGCAGGATGTCATTTCTATACAGATGTGACAGAAGACAGAAAAAATGCCAAAGAGTGATTACCATCCCCTGTGCCAATGTTAGCACCCATGCATGCATGCACACGGTATATTCTATATAGGCAAGGGTCTATATAGAAATAGCAGTTGGGGTTGGGGGAGAACACAATTGTGGTAGAAAAAAAAAAAAAAAAAAAAGCAATATCTGTGAATACCTTGAGAGACAATGCTGTTGAGTTTTTTCAAATTAACTTTTTGTCAAGGACCCCAAAATTGATTTACAGGATATTAAGCCACAGATTCCCATTTGTAAATATGTTGTTGAGAAGATTTGATATTTTCAAGCTGTGAGCTTGTAGACATAATTGTTAAATTGATCTTCTGTTTGTTGGGGACCACATGATGGAATCAGTCCTGGGGTGTCCCTGGACTCCACTTTGAGAACCACAGAGCGATACAGACCATAAGCTCCATTGTATAGAGAGGACAGCAACAGGGATGGATGACAGATGAGTGCCCAGACCTCCAGGGATCACGTCTCTGTGAGGCCTCTGGTTCTCTGTGAGGCCTCTGGTTCTCTGGGTAAAAGACTCCTTGACTTCAGAGGCCTCTGAGCACCAGGGAAGAATATTTTGTTAAGTTTTGGGCTATAGCTATGGTGGTGATGTAATGCCAGAATAGTTTTATGTACACTGATTAAAACTATTAAAACTATTGCATTTATGAACAATGTTTTAGTATTTGATGGCGGTGGTATGAGTGAAAGTCTCCAAAATGTTACAGCAAAATAGTTTGAGAGTTGAGACAAGTATTTGATTAAGAACTGTTTCCAGGAGTAGGCCTATCCAAATGGGCCAATAAGCCTGTTTGCTGTATTAGAGTAATTTTAGATAAAATAAATGGTGTTGTTATTTTCATTTCCATTATAGCAACTTTAAGCTGTGTTTTTTCACATTGTATTAACATGTATGGCAGTCTATGACGTGCTTTGCCCCGATGAAAGTCATCTCCCTGAAAGCTTGGTGTTTGTTTATTAAAGAAACGTGCAATGATCCAAATATGCATATTGCAGAATCTCCTTCTCTTATGTGTTTAGAAATGTATGCAGAGATCTAAGTGTACACTATTTAATTGTTGCTATGTTGTCTCCAGGTGCGTGTCTTTGCCAACCAGCTTACACAAGTCAACGACTTCGCAGCAGATCTGTTTGCCATCAGGATCGCTTCGGTCAACCCCATCCTTGACCCTTGGATCTACATCCTGCTCAGGAGGACACTGTTTCGCAGAATACTCAGCGTGTGCAAAACCATCTGCCAGACACGCAAGAGGAAAGTGGTGTCCACGCCGCAGAGGCATCTACTCGGCCCCGAGTTCACCAAGGACACTCATGTCTTCACACAGCTTTTGTGCAACGCAAACATTATCACTCAGCTTCCGGCAGCAGTCACATTAACGAGCGATGACGACGACACAGAAAGCGCTCAACCGTCATAAACAAACAACCACTACTACAGACTTTTGTAAACACAAATGGACACTACTGAAATCATAAGACACGAAGCCAAGAACCTTGACTGGACTTGAACTGGACTTTATAGAACATTTCATATGACGATAAACAGCACTAGTTGTACCGAATTAATAACCACTTATTCTACACCTTGATATGCTCAGGGGCGCAGTAGCCTTCTCTAAAAAATAAAGCTACCTTTACGTATGTCTAGTGTACAGTAGTGGATTAGTCATGGATACAGTATTTTAAAAAGGCACCAGTGGTGTTCTGCATCTGGACTGATCCAAGGATAGTAAAATGTTGCATTTATATAGTGCCTTTCTACAATGTGTTCAGCTAGTCACACACACACACACACACACACACACACACACACACACACACACACACACACACACACACACACACACACACACACACACACACACACACACACACACACACACACACACACACACACACACACACACACACACACACACACACACACACACACACACACGGATGGATGCCAGACTAAAAGCACCAAACTACTAATTGGCAGTATTTAGGGGTTCAGTCACTTCAGTGTCTTGCTCAAGGACACTTCAACACTAAGCCAGGTGGTGCCAGGGATCACACTAGCTGCCGCTCTACCTCCTCAACCACTGCTGGGCCAGTACAGCCATATACTATCAGTACAAGAGTACTGTGCAGGACAGGACCCACTGGTTTTCCATTTGAATCCCGATATGGAATACAGTCCTGTTTGTATGGGTGAAGAAAACAGTGCAATATGTTCCTTAACAGGAAGCATCTATCATACATACATGTACTGAACAAGAGGTTGTGCAAAACATACTGAACTGCCCAGAAAGGGTTAGGTATGGAACACTTGTGCAGTGGAAACAGATTCGTTGGCTTCCAGCCAAAACTGAGATGGGTTGTGAATGAGCACCATCTACAGGCTGGTTCTGGACTCACAGCCGATAAACTGTTGGGAACATCAACAACAATTTTAGAGAGATGGTGGCTCTTCCAACCTAAAATCAATACCTACATTTTTAATTAATGCATTTATTTTCTACAACAGGACCTTTCTCCGTCTTCTCTGATTCCGGTTGTCGAGAAATTAAAAGGCACTGAACAATTTAGCCTATAGGTCATGGTAGACCAAAGGTTGCTAAACCAAGTGCTACAGACAAGTTTGTCATCCATTTAAAGGCCTGATGAGCATGAACATGTATGTTTTCCCTCCCTTCTCATTCATGGACAGGACTCACATTCTTAATAGATGTGTAATTTCGTCAAGGCATTTCTTTGTCCGTCTTGTTGTCAACATAAGCTGAAAGCAGCACACTGACATGGTATGGTGTGTGGAATACAATTTATCATCCCCATCTAGATCACTGGTCGTCAACCTTGTCAGGCTGTGACTCCTAAAAGTAATTTGAACTCCCCCCACCCACCCTGACAAGCACTTGGAATTGTAGGAGTTGAGCTATTCGATTTTGTTATGTATATTGTGAAAATATTTTAATTTATTTTGCCTTTTCTTAATATCTTTTGACAAGTTGGCCAATATTTGACCAGTTTTTATAGTATAGCTTGTTGATTACTTTTGATGTTGTAATGGTCTTTTTCCATTTCTTTTTGAGGTATTAAAAATGTCTTAAAAGTCCATAAATTGCCACTTCACTGACATCTGGGGACACTGTACAGAGTTTACAGAATCTCAGTCGTTGGGGCAGCTGTTCCGCTCTCTTTGATTCTGAAGAGAAGAGAGAGGTATTTGACTTGTTTTAACATCTAATATTAAGATGATTTTATTCCAAGACTCAGGTGAAACTGGAATGCCTGGTTTGGTTTGACTTCAGGGTCCAAGAAGCAGCACAAAGCTTTGCACAATTTAGTCACAAAGGAGGTTTGGAGCCACAAGCGTTACATTTGAAATACTTCCTGTTCAAGTTGCCTTAAAGCAGTAGCCTACAATGTAGTTTGGGGTCGTTTGACTTCATTACCAAATAGTCTCTGCAAGCATGTACGGTGAGGACACACTGTGATTGGCCAGTCTTCGCTTTGTCTGGCAGTGCCAAGATGAAACTCATTCAGTTACATAGTGCTGCTTTAAAAAAAAGAGGACCATACCAGTTTCATGTAATTTTCCAATGACCTCAGCAACATTAAATAAACCTCTACCATTATTCCCCAAATGTCTTTCATTTTGAGATATGTGCTTGTTTACATTTCATCCATATTCAATAAACATTACAGATTGTTAGCTGAAACTCACTGTATTGTTGAAGGCCCTCTTCAAGCTAATATTCAAGCTTGAAATGCAGCACTTAAGCTGCGTAAGGAATTATTCTTCCAGGTTGTATTAAGGCATATATTAGTGTAAAACAGTAATTTTAGATCAAATAAACAGTGGTGATTTTCAAAAGGGCTTATCTTTACCTCGGAACTTCAATCTTTCAAAGTCTAATGCATTTCCAAACCTATTCAACATGAATGACAATGAATTATGTTTAAACATAATAGGCTACTAAAGTATACACTGACTGCATTCAATAATGGACATAACATTTGTTGAAGACAGAGGCCGTCACTGCTAATGGAGAGTCAAAATAGACTGGTGTGGTCCTTAAAATCAATTAGTTTGTCAAATTGGAATAATCTTTCATTATATTTCAAACATGTGAGTGTCATGTGAGTCCAAAAACACGTATTCCTAGTGGCTGAAATCTGGCAAAGGTTTGCAAGACTCAGGAGAAACAAACCAGGCATTTTAAATTCTCCTGTTTCTCAAGACTACACTGTGGGGCTTTTTCCACCGGCAAAGAACCGGTTCCGGTTCTTTCTCCCGCCTATGGGATGAACCAGAGGTGTGCTTTTCCACTGAGAACCGGAGTTGGTTCCGAACCGTAAAAGTTGGTTCGGAACCGGAACCACAAAATCCTTGGTTTTTCCAGTGAACCACCATCTGTACTGGGGGACAATGGCTCTGGTTCACTCTGGTGGAAACGCAAGTCGGTTCGCAAGAACTAACCAAGGTTCCAAGAAAGTTGAACCGGCACTGGTTCTGGAACCCAGGTTCTTTTGGTGGAAAAGGCCCCTTTCAGAAGCTAAACCACTATCTTGATATCTGATAATAAATTATACAATTTTCATGGTGTTTTCAATTTGTATTTTAAAGGGTACTTTTAAATGAATTATTGCTATCTGTGTCAACATTACTGAAGATTACTGTTGTTACCTAACCTAACCCAAAAAAAGAATGAGAACAAGGTAAACTGGGCTGCCCTCAGAGGTATAAAGACCCACAGGCATATAAAGAGGGATTGGCATCAACTGGAGACCAAAATGCTTGATTGTGTGATATGTGTAGACCTCAGTTAGTTCCAGTTCCATGTTAAATTGATCCAAAAGAGATAATACTGTATAGAATCGTATCTTTTAAAAGTGGATCACAAATGCTGTTGCACTTTTACTTGCTAGTCTTCTGGGAACTATTGAGAGGCTCCATAATGCACTATTGCTGTAAAGAAAACTTGAGTTTCATTGGAGTGCATGGAGTCTCTTTACAATACATCACTGCAAACAAATCTAAGTGTGAGGGAGCAGTTAAACCAACACACAGCCTTGAGCAGTGGTGTAAAGTAACCAAGCACATTTACTCAATTACTCTATTACTACCATTGTACTTTTGACTCCACTACCAATTATGTGAAAACTTAAGTTAATTTGTGGGTTTAGATTATCATTACAACATAATTTAAAAAAGTAAATGCCATTTTTATACACTACTAAAAATAGGCCATCTACAAGTTCATAATGTGTCACATCAATGATTGTAGCATCTGCTATTTTTTAAAGCTTTTAACAAGTGAAACGGTACATTCTGTATAATGAGTACTTTTACTTTTGGTACTCAAGTAAAACTTTATACGCAGGACTTTTACTAGTAACATTGTGGTATTGCCACTTACTCAATAAAAAACAATACTTTGTACACCACTGGCCCTGAGAAGAGGTGTAAGCAGCAAACTTAAAACACCTGTATGAGTGTTCAATGTTCATCACCCCGAGCTTCCTTGTTCTGTGAGCTTGTAGATCGTCTATTTTCGACAAAGAGATCTGGCGCAGAGAGAAATGCTAGCAAACCTAATAGAGGGCCCTGGGGGACCCCTGTTAACATAGTTATATAGGGTAGTGGTTAATGATAAACCTGACTGACCACCCAGTTTCAGCATCAAGACAACCACGTCATCACATCGGTCATAATTTCACAATGCATTTTATTTTTGTAGGACATTGAAAAATAGCATTTACTAAACATGAAGCAGACAAGACTGTGCTTAGCTGCACCTCTATATACAATGTTTCTGTACCTTGACTGACGCCATAAATAAAAATCTATAAACATTGGTTCAGTAAAAAGTCATCATCCTTTTAACCACACACACACACGCAAAGTAACTGAATTTGTACAACTTTTTACAAAGTAGTCCGTGTCCCCTCCCTCTCAACACTCATCATCAGCATTTACTACATTCCAGTTAAAGAGCTGCACAGCAATAAACAAGACAGTGTCTCAAATCTTCTACAGACTCGAGAGTTTCTGACTTTAAAGTGTGTCAACCATTCTCTCGGCATACAGAAAAAATGCAAGGAAAAGAGAATGATGGGGCTGTGTCTGTCCACAGAAAGCATGTTTTTGAGCTGCCAGTCTTAAATGTCCAAACGGTTACTTTTCAGGATTCAAATTCAAAAGCAGCAAAAGAAGCAGATTCGCAAGCTTGAATTTCAAGCCTGTGGATCTGCTACTTCTGAGTTTTGATGCTCCGAGACCTTCAAGCAGAAGATAGTTCAACTTTTGGGAGAGGAGCGTCGCAGCTGTGAGCTTGTAGATCTGCTCATTTTGATTAGCCAACGTATAAATGGTTGAATGATTGTGACGTTACATTAACTACTTTTGCTGGGGACCCCCTGGACCCCACTTTGAGAACCAATGCTGTAGTGCTCTGGACTTACAGTATATCAAACACTCTCCATTGCTCAAAAAGAAGTTCTCTTTTGCGGACGCTTCCCCCCTCATACTTCATCGTACAACATTGTTGTGTACTAAATATAGCGCATCTACAAGCGTCGCATCATGAAGCGATGTGCGCTTGTAGATTGGCCATTTTTGACACATGTAAATTGAGCACAATACCATGCTCAACATTTTAATAAAACAACACATAATTTGCAATCAAAAGCCTGGCATCACCCTGTGGTTGTATATTATGGTGTAATAGAGGCCTTGCACTGAATGCGTCAAAGCCCATATTACCTTCCATGTTAGGAAACAGCGGTAGCACATTTTTGATATACGATATCATCAATACAAATGCCTTGGTGTGTGATTACTGAATCTTGTAAATAAGTCACTGGGGAACTGTAATTTCAGTCCTTTTCCAATGCACATGAATTATCCTAATTATTGACCACCTGGTGTCCTGGGGCAAAGACATTTGGTGTGGAGGGAAATCCTAGAGTATAGAGCCTTGGGGGATACCAGTCAACCAGGTAGATAGGTAAGTGGAATAGTATTTTCTGTAAAAGGAACTATACAGACATTATGTGCAAGGCCTCTATTAGCACGACAGTCTCTTGCCAAATAGAGCTTTAAAATCAGTTCTTTATGGCAAGCCACACTGAGATGGAGTATAAATTCAACCGAGACAGACACACAAATCAAAACTGGCTTCTTGTCGCTCAATATCAGGCAAGACATGAAATCTATAGATTGACAATTGACATGAATAAAAACTGAATCTAAAAGACAAAGAAGGTGGTAAAGGGCAGTGTAACAACAATCACACTTCTGAATACGTGACTTATTGCACTTACTGGAGCCCTGTATCGGTCTTAACATGCCTTCCCGATTAAGGCCTGGCCTCAATGAGAAAAAAATAAACAAGAGGAAACCCTGCATTGCAGAACCAATCCAAGGTTTTTGAGTGGTCACATTGGGACGGTGATAAGGTTTTCAGAGCAGTGTGCGTAGGTTTGTTAGTGGCAGTTGTTCTAGAAACTACCTTACATTTAGAAGTCCTCAGAGGCAAGCGGAGACCACTTATTGTCTCCGACCGATGCTACATTCCTGCTGGAGACCTGCGATACTTGTCCTCCCCATTCTATCTACATAGAAATACGACTGCGTCTTCAGCCAGTCTCTTCAGTCAGCCAGAGTGGCCATTATCTTACCATCAGTAAAGGAAGCCGAATTTGTACAGCGATTACCAAGTACCAAAATGCATTACTTAAATTCTCATACCTGCCAGAATAAACTTTCAGCATGCTACTAGCAAAAGTGCTTCTTAGTGCACACAACATGTGGATGTAGTCTCTAGTTTGACTGGTCATAAACGTGGCTCCTGGTCTGTTGAAGCACAGATCTGTGGATTAGGCTTTGCACACACAGCTCTTTACTTCCTTAACCACTGTGGTTTTCATTTCCTTATAACCATGGCAGTTAGTATATGATAAGTGGCTGTGTTGGAACAGGCCTACTGGATTACCGTTTGTTGTCAGGCAGAAACCTTGTATTTCCATATTTCATGTTCATTTGTTTGTCTCTCACCCGCTATATTATGCTTCATCGTATGACAGTGCCATGCAAAAGTAGATCTGCTATTTTCACCTATCAGAAAGTGGTTACTGTAATTGTGTCTGTGTTTTTTTATGGATATTTAACAAATGAAAAGTGTTAACAAGAGCTTGTGACTACATAATAACTACATTGGATCCATCATCATAACAGAGTTGTGTTGTTTTTTTCTCCTCCATTTTCTGAAAAGTTGTGGTTTTGGACATACAAGGTTTCCACCCCGACAGCGACGATATACTGTACAAATGTTAGTGGACATTTAGAAAGACTAATACATTGAAGATAACCAGTCCCTGTTTTTCTATCGGAGACACATCTTCTTAGTAAAAAAGAGAAAAAAAAACCTAGCAGGTCCATTTTCAACCACCAACGCTGATCACAAGGGAAAGAAATGTGTGAAAAAGTATAAATTAAAGCCCTGGATGACTCCAGTCAACCTAACTATAACGTTATTATTGTTTTGTTCAACTGGCCACTTCCTTGGACAGGTCATAGACCGTGTTAATGAGCGTACCTCGTCTCACTGTCAAGGTATCTAATGGTATCTCTATGAAGGTGCTGTTTCCCTGGGCCTGGATACGTTTCCAAAAAGTGTCTTTATTACCTTGCAGTTTGAAGACACTCGGCAACAATCAATCTAGCATTATGAAGGGGGAGCTTTTGCCCCATTTTAGTTATTCAATGCGTGAGTCAGACTTCTCAGAGCCTGGGGTTAATGATAAAGGAGGGGACATTTTGAAGCTTAGCCTTCGGTAGACTTGTAACATTATCGGGGGGAGACATTGTTCTGCATTGACAGTTCACATAGCTTAAATTCCCCCTCTAGACGTGTTTCAAGGTATGTTGTTTAACATAATTCTCCCACATAAAAAGTAACAAAACTAAACGACACTTAAATGGGTCTGGAAGCACATATCCTCTCAAAAATGGTCATTTTCCAAAAGGCATTTTTCTTTAATCCAAAAAGTGCCTGCTGATGACAAATCACTGAACTAAAAATCTAAATGTCCCTTAAATCATCGTATGTTACAAATGGAACCGCTCTTGTGGTTAAAGGCCCCTTTTCCCCACGCCAACAATACGCTCACAGTAATTCGTTGACAGTAATTTTACTTCCCTCTGAAAGTAAACAGAAAACAAACTAAAGAAAAATAATAATCTCAAATAATATTAAGGTATGGCTTGCTGTGGAAACAAAGGTTATTGATATGCTTTCAGGTGGTCATCTCTTCTCCATGTCACATTTACACAACACTACTGTTGTGTAACACCTAGGGCTGGGCAATATATCAATATTATATCAATATCAATACTGTGATTGTGATATGAGACAATTTTGGATTTCGTAATAGTGTTGTCTTTTCCAGATCACTTAAAGCTATACTCTGGAAGTTGCTCAACTACTGGTTAGTAGCGGTATTGCTTTTTTCGTCCGTTTTTCGCCCGGGGTCGCCATGGACCACCGGTGCGGGGCCGTGGACCACTGCGACACCTGCGTCTCACCGAGACGCATCCATAGAGGGGTCTCGCGTCCCTCTGCGAGCAGTAACAGAGGAGTAGCAGGCTAGACTCCTACAGCAGCGTAAACACTGTTGCTGAGGCAAGCTACTTCCTGAAAAGACGTCAAGACGCGCTGTGATTGGCCGGTAGTGTATGATCCGCGCTGTGATTGGCCGGTAGATCTGGAGACAACGTATACGGAAAGATGCAGATGACGTAATTTTGTCGCGAAATCCGGGGATCCAGGATCATAGAAAACATATTTACAGAAGGCTTTAGGGGCTGAAATTCATGGAGTGTGTATTCTAAAACTTTAGAGATTTAATAGTTAGGACAAATTAAGATTTGTTTTATTGGAAAAGTTACAGATTATAGCTTTAAGCCTTACTTTCTGCTTTTAAAATGTAAAAACTTTTGAAAATAGCAGATTTACAAGCAATGCATCACAATGTAAGCTATTTGGTCAGAAATCCTGATATTACATTTTGTCCATTATTGCCCAGCCCAACTAACATCTTACACTACTGAAACCAGCGGTTACAATGACTGTTTCTCCCCCACACGACCAGCCCTAACAGTATACCCCTGGAAATAAATTATAAATTATATGCAGCTGTTGGAAAGCAGCGTTAAGGAGGAGGGGGCATGTGCAAGGGCGCAGTGAAGTCAGGACACACTGACTCCCTTCCATGATTGACACATCTCACCGTAAGTAAAATTTTAATCTGCGCACTAAAAAGACTCCCGATTGCCTCTACTTATTAGAGTAACGTTTCCACCAGGCTCGAAACAGGCTTTTTGGTGCGCAGAGTTTATTTCACATGAATGACGAACTACCGGCACCCTGGCTGGTAGGTATGGGACGTGCGTGTCTTTTTGACACATCTCATCGCCCCCGCAGCCCTTAACCGACAAGCACTTGCCTTCAGTCTCTTCAGGCATGGTGAGGGAGAGAAGGGGGGCGGGGGGGCGGGGAGCCTTACGGATCCCTTCCCCCCCCAGGATATACGTACAGTAAAGTCCATCAGAGAAGGCTGGGTGGTGGTGGCGGGGTTACACCACGTACTGGTGGTTCCCTGCTCCGTAGTTCATCGTGTAGGCCTGTCGGCTGTACTGGAAGTGGTCGGTGAGCACGGAGCTGCGGCCGTGCTGGAGGTCCACGACTCCGTTGGCCTGGATCTTGTCCAGGCTCAGGGCCGGGTTGTCGAAGGACGCCAGGTCCTGCTTGCTGGACGGGAGCAGCTTCTTCTCCTTGTTGGCGTCGTACTTGGCCTGTTTGGCAAAAGACCCGGGTAAAGTTATACACACACACATCATTAATGTATAAACACACACACAGGCTGACTGCAGAGCAGGCAGGCCGGGCAGTTAAAGACACTATTGGAATAAATTAGGTATTAGTTACACTACAGTGCAACATGTTCCACTCCATAAATTCCACAAATCTCTGACTGTCTGTGTGTGCATCTGTGCCCAAATATTAAGATGACATAAATAAATATACCCAAATATGGATGAAGTCACATTAGCAAATAGAAAGTAGTAGATCTACGCTTGTAGATTGCTATTTTCAGCATTTAACGTAGAGTAAATACAGAAAGGTCACTAGAGCCCTAAAGGACTCCGGTCAACCACGTATTGCAGTGGTTCCCAAACCTTTTAGCCTGTGACCCAAAAGAGAAATTAGACGTTTGCCCGGGACCAAAACTAGTGAAAATAGAAGATCTACAAGCTCAATCATTTGTTTGCTAATTTATGGAATTTCTTAGATTCGTCTTTTATTTACTTTATGTTCATGTTTTTTGAAAATGTTTTGAAATGAAACCAAAAATTAAGGGTCCCATAAAAACGTGTCCGCGAGCCACAAATGGGTCCCGACCCAGTGTTTGGGAAACAGTGACGTCTAGGGTTCAAGTGGGTAAAGGTTTTGAACTCTTAATTAGGCCCTGTCCCGTCAAACGGACTCTTACCTTGTTGTAGAGGAAGACGCCCACGATGGCGGTCATCATGCCCATGATGTTGTAGGAGGTGACGGGGTTCCGGAGCAGCAGCAGGGAGCAGCTGATGACCATGATCCTCTTGGTGGCGTTGGCCACGGCGTAGCTCAGAGGACTGACCAGGTTCAGCACGCTGAAGGCGATGACGTTCTGCGCAAAGTTACAGAAACCGCTGACCAGCAGCAGCAGGAAGGTGCTACCGAAATTGGAGACGTCCGACTGGGTGGGAAGAGACGGGGACATGACAGCAGGGTCAGAGCATTTCAGCTACAGCACTGAACTAGGCATGGGACGATATGAAAATGTCATATCACGATTATGGTGACCAAAGAAATCACGATTTACGATATTATCGCGATAATCAAAATATCCCCAACATCCAATATCCTGGGGTGGAACATTTGCCAAAAAATAGCAGATCTACAAGCTCACAACGCGTCGCTTGTAGATTGGCTATTTCTTTTGGCAAAGACATTTGATAGAATGAAAAAAAAAAAAAAAGACTATCAAGTACGTATATTATAAGTACCCTTTACCAATTATAGAGGGTTTAAGTGGTAACGGATACGCAGTTCAGCAAATAAAAGGTGAATTGATCCCAGTGCATGACGATGAGGACCATATCAAGATAAATTAAATCGTGTTTATCACGATAAACGATAATATTGCTAATCGTCCCACCCCTACACTGAACTAGTACACTGAACCACTGTATTGATCACACATGATCATGTTTTTACACATTGTTTATACATTCAATACCATGAAGACGGTCTTCCTGGTCCAAGACTGAATCCCACTACAGACTTCGCTCTGTCAGCTTTCTTACCGTCTTGTCTGTCCTACACCGTCCCCTGTTAGCTTTCCTACCCTCAGTCTCTCCTACATTGTGCCCCTGTCAGCTTGCCTACTGTCTGTCTCTCCTACACCATCTCCATGTCAGCTTTCCTACCATATGTCTCACCTACACTGCCTCCCTGCCAGCTTTCCTACTGTCTGGCTCTCAAACACAGTCTCACTCTCAGGTTTCTTACTGTCTTGTCTCTCCTGTACGGCCTCCCTCTAAGCTGTTTTCAACATAAAAGGAGAGAGAGAGAGAGAGAGAGAGAGAGAGAGAGAGACAGACAGACAGATAGGAAAAAGAGAGAAATAAAGAAAGCAAGAAAGAACAAACTCACCATGTCTCCTTGCACCAGGAAAGCAGACAGGTCCACAAGCACCCAGGTTGGAACCATAAAAACGACAGCATTAAATCCCAGAACGTTGAGGAGCCTCAGATGATGAATCCTCGTGTCTTTCAACACCTAAAACACAGCAGGGGACAGCTGTTATGTTATAGTGTGCATTTAACTGTAAACATGACCAATAATGAATGGTCCATTCTCACATATTTATTTTTCTTTTTTAACCAACACTCAGGAGTAATTGAGTGTGTATCTAAATGTGAACAATTATATTGTGAATATGAAATGCACCCAAAATTCATTTGTGCAAATAGAGCACAGAAAGAATAAGAAGAAAAGTGCTTTATGTAATCAGAAAATGAAATCCGCAAAAGCATAGCAGCAAGACCTATACAAATAATAATAATACAACTTACAAACAAATAAAACCATAAACTCAGCAAGGACAGACATCCAAATATGAGGAGACAAAATGGAGATAACAGAAGCAGCCAGGGAAACATGCTCAACAGACCCTTGTAATACATTCTTTCAACACAGACCAGTAAATACGAAGACTCAATCTTTGCTAATGATTTTTTTGTTCGCAGGTAAGGTTTATGTCCATATTAATAATTCCTCTTTGGAAAGTAACCTTGTTCCCGGTTTTATATCCATCTCACTCACAAGACGATAAAGCCTGGGAAATGACTACTGCCGAAGGTATCGAACCATAAATACAGCAAGTACTGTGCTAAATGTCCAGCCTAGCCGAACTTCATGTAGCCAAGACATTTTCTACATTAGTTGAATTGCTCTCATCCCTTCCAAATATTATAAGGTGCTTTCACACATGGCTTTTGCTCACCATTCTCACAAAAACGTCTTTATATCAATTAACTCCTCTGTTGTCATGATGCCATTTCCCCCTTAATTACATTGAAGATTACAGGTATGTTGGAGTTACTGGTATTTAAAAAAGAAAATGCAGAGGAGCAAAATAAATCTCAAAAGAAATGCTCCAGGCTGTTCTATGGTCATATCTATCGCCTGCTTTATGTGCAGTATACAGCCCAGAATAAACTTAATGTTCACACATAAACTTTGGTGGAAATGTTACATCTTCTCATGTCAAATTGCTAGAGCTTTTCACACATGACCTCGAAAAAGAAAAGGCTGTGTATGAAAAGTAGTTAACATTGCATCAAAATCATTTAAAATCACTTTATCCATTTATATGTTGGCTAGTCAAAAACAGCAGCTCTACAAGCTCATAGCACAGCAGTACAGGCCACACTGCAAGCTTGTACATCTGCTATTATTGGATTTTTTTTTTTTATATCGAAAATGTTCTGAAGACTTTGAATAATTTTGAAACAATTGAGAAGAACTGCTATAGGTGATCGTAAACAAACATTCCAAAAGTATAGTTACAGCAGCTCCTTATGTTGATTCATGAAGAAATACAGAGAAATAATTAGCTTCAACACCCAGCAGACACAATGTTCTTCTATTACAATCATGGCCCGATTCAAACCAATCATATGATCATTAAACAGTGTTACTTATTTATTCATGCAACTTATTTATGCATTTTAATTGGGGTTAGATAATGAATAATGTAATGTTTTGGATGACACTGAAATGAACTTTGTAGTCTCACATGGCTGTAAAAGTGGTTGATTGTTGTAATTATCTGCTGGCCAGTGACATAGTTCTGTAGCTAATTCTGGGACGGTCATTGAGCTGCCCATTGGCCTTGCTAAATAAATAAACTAATAAATGTGTTGGTGCGGTGCGGTGCAGTGCTCTACCCAACCAGCAAATGAGACACCATCCTTCACTGTAATTGCTCCAGCAACCCCTACTCCGACCTACACTCAAAGCATTTGTACAGAGTAGAGCCTGGCGCGGTCCACATCGGTCTGGTTGTCTCCCCATTTTGGGCATGCTTTTCTTTGGTGAAAATGTTTCAACAAATTTGAAAAATAGCCGACCAACTAGCCGTGAGCTTGTATATCGGCTATTTTAGAACATTTTTGAATAGGGCTTAAGTGTTTAAATCATATAAATGCTAGTTAAATGTTCACAAGGGTTCACAAGGTTTAATCAAACATATGTTTTTTAATTGTTCAGACAATCTTGCTCTTTTTCCCACAAAACATGGGTCAAAAACATCAGTAATCCATGGTCTGGGACTTTCCGAAAGCGGGATCTGCAACAGACCCAAACTTGCGGCATCGATCTGGACTCTAATTGGGAGCATGTGATCTTGTGATGCTTTCATACTGTACCTTTTTAGAGAAGATGTTCTGAAGCGAGAAGCAGAGGGTAGCGGCCAGAGCACTGATCAGTCCAGACAGATCAAAGGACAGCTCGGTCACGGTGGCCAGCAGCACGCCTCCAATGATGGGGATGAGGGACACATACACCTAACAGATAACAGCAACACAAGGGGGAAAGTAGGCCAGTGTCAGCAGCAGGCGCAAGCAGCCACAAGACAAATAGCATTTCCATGTTAAGTAGGCTGAATCTAGAGCACACAACACAGGGTTTTTATCAACTAAGGTTTTGGGAGGAAAAAGCATCGCTTTGGCGGCGGGTCCCACAGATCATATCAATCAGGGAAAGATACAAGAAACTCATAAATATGCAATGCAGTCGTCCTGTTAAATAAATCCTCCTTAGACTTTTACAGAAGTAAATAAAAACAAAAATAAACAATTACCCACTCAACAACAGAGCACATTATTTTTGAACAATGTCTTGGCCTTCCATGAATTGTATATATATATTTTTTGGATTGTATCAGAATTGTTTACCACACAATTCGGACTGAAGCTATTTACTACTAGCCATTTACTACTTTGGTTGCAAAGGTATTCATCCTTATACCCTATGAATGTATATTCATCAATATATCTTCCATCACTAAATTATTAATCCATTACATTATTATACTGTAGTCTGTAAATATATATATGTTTTGCTGCAACATATAAAAATATAATGAGAAAATGTTGGGAAACACGCAGAGGATTGCATCAACGTGACGTAAGCACAACATTACTCAGTAGCACTCTTACACAAAGTTTAGCCAGCATACTGAAAGGAGAATCTAGATATATTCATATACGGTAGTGCTATCATACAAATAGCTAAATGCCATAAAATACAGCAGACCTCATGTACATCTCCAGAATGAAAAGAGTGTAGAAAAAACAGTTAAAGTGTAGAAAGGAAAGTCAATGTCCTAAGCAGACTAACTTGCTCGGTTAATCATTATTTAACTAACTAAGGTTGATCTAAACAGGATGCAACTTAAGGAAAGGAAACTGAAAGTGAATGGCCTTGGCCACACAGGCAATATAACCTCTGTATACACTGTGTTACTAGAGTTAATAGAGTGTCTGCCCTGATACTGGGAGGTCGGGTTCGATCCCCGGCCTGGTCATACCAAAGACTCTAAAAATGGGACCCAATGCCTCCCTGCCTGGCACTCAGCATCAAGGGCTGGATTGGGGGTTAAGTCCCTGCAACATACTAGTGCCATGACTCATGTCCAGGGGGTGTACTTCTACATCAAGCTGCCTCATGCTACAGAAACAGGAGACAGGCTCCTGTCCCATGGGCCACATGGCTCGGCAATGGCTTACTTAAGGGCCATTTATAGATACGTATGGTTGATTTTGTGTACGTTTGGGGGCGAGACAGTACGTACGGTAATTGCGTTGACATTCATACTTACCGTACGGTCTCTGTGTACAGGGTTCAATAAAGCCTATATGTACATACTATATCCACTAGATGGCACCCAAATGCATCTTCCCAATGAGCAAATGCTACATACATAGCGCCTACATTGTTGACAGAGAGGTTTATAGACACCCTTGGAGGATACACTCGGATTGAACGACACTAACCATCGGCGCTAGTCACTGTGCTGTCTGGGTATAATATAAAAAGGACTGGAGAATGCAGAATGGATGAGCGTGGACACATGCCGTTGCGACCGCCTAGAGCGCAATCCTAAGGGGGGGCGCCGCCGACAGTTAATGAGCCACGGTAGCCACCCAAACCGACCCAAAACCGCAAAAATCGCGTGCACGGGAGTGGAGAGAGACGCATTCGAGAGAGCTCAGCTGGTAGAGAGCGCTGATTAGGCTGACATGCGGGTCTGCGTCCGGCCTGTTCACTGTTCAGCGTGTACTTGTGATTTTTTTGTTTGTTTTTTTACTTCCTCCTACGAAATGGATACAAGAAAAAAAGACGAAACATTTCTCCCTCTACTGCCCCCACGGTTGACACAAGTTCGCCACGGGTAGTTCATGTGTACGTATGTTCTTATCGGTTTTTATCCGTCGGGTTGAGTGTTGTCCGTAAGGTTACGGAGACAATCAATTACGTCCGGACGGCCGGAGGAAACGGATTAAATCACTCTCCCCTTCCGTTTCTTGTGTATTCCTGCGGTCCTTAAGTACTACTATGAATGGTACTTTACTGTGTATTATACACTGTGTTATGCACACACATACTGTACATTATATACAGAATATATACTGTATATAGTACTGTATATAGTATATTAAGCATTCAATTGTTTAAGGACACATACAAATGTTGCTCATCAACATTAACCAGACACTAAACAGACACTATAAGTAGCAAACCACTACAGATGTGGAACAGGACAGGAGTGGATAAAATGGTAGACCAACATTTGTCTACCATGTAGAAGCAGAACAGTCTGCTAACATTCACTAACATTTCACTGGTGGCTGTTAGCAGGTTCTCAGCATGAGCACAGTGTCACCAGGGGTCCGTGTTTAATCTCAACGCCATTGTGTGTATTTGAGATATCCTGACTTGCTCTGCAGATTGATAATAAAGTGTCTCTCTGCGCTCAGAGCTGTCCAAAGTCATAAACTATGTAAACATAGCTGAAGAGAGCACTGTGAGTGCATGCTTGTGTGTTTTGTTTAAGACATTATTGTTGGCTGTACGACGTGTACGTTTTACATCAGGTACCCTTTGGACCCTTTTAAAGCACTGTCAACATGAATCATCTCGTCTTACTGATTAATTTCTTTAATTCCTCATCTTCCTGACAGCTCACTGTGCACAACAGACTGAAGCACTGACTGAACTCAAGTGTTAAAATGTACTTCAACACAGCCCTCTGTGTTGTCTCCGAAACAAAACAAAATGCCAACAGACGCAGTAGCACGTCTCTGACATTTTGTCCAGATACTCTGCATTACTACCAAGCCAGATCCTGCACTGTTAACTAAACATGACGGACTGATGCTAGACTGAGGCTGGGAATGCTAAAGGCAGCATTTCAGCCAAAGTAGGAAGAAATACATAAATAAACCAGCCAATTAATTGCCATTGACCTGAAGCATTTTCTATCCGAGACATTAACTATCGTAAGAATCCAGCTGGCTAGCACAATGTTAAAAGCAACTAGTGAATTGTGGGATACACTAGCTATGAGTGTCATCACAGGACATTAAGTAGGTTACTAGGTGATAGTACATGTGCTATAATGACTGGCTTTCAATGGTGATTTGTTAGATTGTGGAATGGATGCCAGGTGTCTCAAGTTGCCGGTAAACCTGCATAACATTTGTTTCAAATTTGGAGATTAATGCAGTTTCCAGCCTTGACCAGAATGACCACGCATGCTCATAGCTGGGAACTCAACACACACAGCTCATAGCTGGGAACTCAACACACACACACACGCACACGCACACGCACACACACACACACACACACACACACACACAGGATCTATATAGGACAAAAGCCTCTACAGACGAAAGAAATACGAGATGTTGTTCCGGCTCAAGTTATGCCACATCACCACTCCAGCACACATTCTAAAACACATACAGGTACAGTGCAGGTCTTTTGCCAGATTTCCGAGATTGGGCCCACTCACCCTTGTCGTCTGCTTCTCTTTCATGATAATTCTTGATAGCAGCACGACCCATATCGGCATTGTGGCTTTGACTGAGGGGGTTAACAGGGAGAAGAGATCACGTCACATTTTAAATACACACAGTGGTCAGTTTGTTTACTTGAAGGTTGTTCCGTGCCAAAGAGAATGTTAGAAAGAGGACACAGATGAAAGGAATTTTTAAATCGCTTCCAAAACGTAGGAGACAGTTTCTTTTTATAATATGTACAATAAAGCCAATGTCATGGTTCAAATGTCTCAACGTGGTGTGTCAGAGAGACACACCCTTGTCAAACAGCAAAACTTGTCACACTTGAGAGTTCTCAAGACCATAAAGGCAGTGTCTGCGTCATTAACTACCGCACCGCTGATAAGCAAGATTCCACTGTGTCTTGACGGGTATGTGTGTGTTTAAGAGTAGGAGAGTATTCTACAGTGTGTTTTATTAACCTATTAATTAAGACCTGAGGCTGATTCTACAATTCTAAATCAGTAGTTCTCGAAAAAAGAAAAAGAAATCTCGAAAATGTTTTGTGAATTTGTCTAAATAATAATAATCTAAATATTACACAAACTCAACTCAGTGTGTCATAAAGTGACATGCTGTGAGCTTGTATTTCTGCACAAAAAAAAAGTTTTCATGGGTCAAGACACAAAACATGATGTAGCAGTGAAGGTGAAACAGCCACATATTATGTCTAACAGTTCATAATCTATCAACCAAAAGGACTGTCCACAGACAAAGCACTCCCAACTATAAATGTAAATAGGCTATATCATTTCGCCACAGCCATCATTAAAGTGGTGGAGTAGAAAACTCTCCACTTTAAAACAATATGTTCAAAGTTCTAGACTAGTTGTTGTGGCTGTGGGGACCTTTACAAGTTGGGTAAAAGAAGAAGTGCTGTGCTGATTTTTTGAGTGACACAAGCCCCTTGCAGGACCACACATCATACATCCTGAGTGGTAGTTTAACCCTGAGAGAGTACATTAAGTAGGAAGAATCTCCTCTCAAGAGTAAAACTAACACTCAGGATTTTACTGTGTGCTGATGGACAAGTTTAGAGACGTGTTACACCCCCTCAGCTAACGGTCCCTTCTTTTAGCCATCAGGAGCCATTAGTTCAGCTTAAAAGAAGTCACAAGCTGCCCCGTTAGGGGTAATTGAAGTGCACGCCAAGGGTATATCACACCAAGCGTGCTTTTAATCATGACTTTCGGGAGAAACTAACTCAATCAAATCGTGGATGACAAGAAGAGTCGCTCCTCTGTTGGCATTCCTCAGGCAAACTGGAGCTAGCCTAGCTGGCATTAGCAGGGCCGCGTTACCTCGGAATTGGTGACCTATTAATTCGGTGACTCGAGGCTTCAGTGTGCAGTCGTTTTATTACTACAATGGAAATATGTTTAAGGTGCATTTTATATATGTTATTTCGTATGTCAACGTCGAATCAAATAAATTGGAATGTTGTGACTTTATTCTTCAGCAGCATTATTTATCTTTTTGCGAAACAATAATTCTACCTGCTTGCAAGTTGCACCATAGTTATACCATAGTTGCACCATAGTATTTTTTGTGCAACTGTTATTGCATATTATTTAAGTACTATTTCCTACTGCTTTTTTCATGAATGACCCCAATGCAAAAAGCCATTGATCTTTCTTGTGGTCTAAATCCTTTTAGTAGACCTTCAACCTTGTATCTGAACTGTACTCCTGTACCTTGTTCTATGCAAACTTCTAATTAAGTATTCAATGAATCAATGCTTTCTAATGTAATGACATAGGCTATGTTATGTTCAAAGTCAATGAATCAAAAAATAATACTGTCTTCATACTTTATATGTGATTGTACATTAGATTTGGTTATTCGTTTAAATATTACTGAAACATCCTCGAATATACTAGACTGGCGATGCGAGGTTACGAATCTACCCAGAAGAGTCACAGAATTCTCCAGGTTGCCAGTGTCCGTGTAACCAGCGTGTGGCTAACATCAGCTGGCGCATTAAAGGGGGGTGGACACATCAGCAAAGAGCTTCTCCTCCGCTCCGTCCCCCCGGTGCTGCTTCTCCTTCACACAAAAACACACCTAAAAAAAAAATTGTCCCTCAAATAAAAACACCCCCACCACGTACACACACACTGCACTACTACTCACCGGTGTGCGCGTACGACACGGGGACCTTCCATATGCTGAAGTGCGCCGACACGGACGCGAAGTACTTGCCGAACGCCAGCGGGAGGATGTACCAGCGGTAGTAGGCGCGGGGCACGTCCGTCCTCGGGACTCCCCACGCCCGCAGCAGCGGCGGCAGGAAGGCGACGATCGAGAGGATGTGGAAGAGCGACACGGTCACCGGGTACGGAAAGCCTGTTAGAAATTAATAAATTAAGCCTTAAATAAATATGGTTATAACCAAAATAAGACTCAGAAACAGCCAAAAGGACAATATCTTACCGTTCAGGATGATCTTGTTGACTATGTTGCCGCCGGAGCTCACTGTGTACCAGCACGTGCATAGGAAGAAGATGCGGAGCCCTTCTCTGACCGGGGGACGCTCCTCCGCCGCGGCCATCTTCACGATTCGAGCCGAGGAGAGGAGGGACGAGACGAGGCAGTCACCGCACCGACACCGGCACGCAGGCTGTGTTGTTGCGTGCGTCAGTGCGTGTGGTGTGCGCTGTGCTGCTGGAGCTGGAAGTGGTGGCGGTGCAGTGGCTGTCGAGCGGTTCCCATAGCCCGGACGGAGTGAGCGCTTCCATTGGTTGGCTGGTTGTTGTCAGGGGCAACGGTTGTTTTAATTGATCGATTCTTAACCTTTTTAATGTCAAGGACCCCGTTTGATATGAGCCTGGGTTTCTTGATGCTAGATATGCACTAGCAGCACTACTAGGCCATGGACCCCAATTATATTTTATAATATCTATCTATCTATATCGATATATATTTATCCATCTATCTATTACAGTCCGATGGTTCTCAAACCTTTTCGTGTCAAGGACCCCCAAATTGATATGTATTTGTTCTGTGGACCCCCATCCCCAGAAGAGATTTGTTAAAAATAAATTCACGATTATTCAACATTTTCAATACTTTTCCAAAATGTTCAAAAATAGCAGATACACAAGCTTGCACTGCTGTGAGCTTGTAGATCTGCTATTTTTGAATAACCAATGTATAAATGGATAAAGTGGTTAAAATGAGTGTGATACTGTATTAGGTTTTACTTAGGACCCTCCCCATGGGGGTCCCCGGACCCCACTTTGAGAACCAATGGTATAGTCTCTCTCTCTCCCTCTCTATTGTATTTAACACATTTGAAACAAATCTCAAAGTGCTACAAAAGGGCAAAGAAAGAAAGCAAAAACAAAACAAGAACAAATCTAGAGGTATTGACCAGCTCCATATAAGTAGATCAAGGTGATGATGCAGTCGTCTCCATCTATGGATATCCAAGGTTTGATGAGGATCCAGGTGATGATAGTCAGCACCCACCCAGCAGTCTTGATTTGCAAATAAATTCTGTCTTGGCCATATATGGAGCGTCCATGCAGCAACCTCACTGGTTAGACTGACAATATATGGGCAATTGGGCATTCCCTAATATGGGCTTAATATTGATGGGCATAAAAGGGATTCTATTGTATGGGCATTCCCAGATATGGGCTTAATATGGATGGGCACAAAAGGGATTCTATTAGTAACAAGAAATCTTGTGAAATAAATGTTGTCAACCAATCATCAAGGATGATGATACACGAAAGAAGAAGAAGAAGAAGAAGAAGTGTGGTTGCCCTAACAGGGCATCATCTGGGAATCAGATGTAGAGGTCAGCTCCATATATGATGATCTAGGACAGGTGATGATCCAGTCGTCTCCATGTATGGATATCCAGGATTTGATGAGGTCAGTGTCGTGAGTAGTAATTTTAGCTCAAATTTCTATTGATTTGATTAATCATTGCACCTCTAGTAGTCTACAGCCTTCACATATCTACTAAATGAAACAGTTTTGAAGGTAAAGGCATCAGATCAGAGATTAGTTATTACAACTTTGGACAATGCCTGATGTGTATTGATTAAATTGTTCCTGTCAAATGTTATTTATTGTTGTCAATCATTAGCTGGATGTTGCCAGACCAGTGGTTCTCAGAGTGAAGTTCAGGGGTGAAGTTCAGGGGAAATAGGCTAAAATGGGGAAAGAAATCAGTTTCAACTTCTTTTAACCAAATGTTATACTTTGGATTTTCAAAAGTAGATCTACGTGTGTTGGGAGCTTGCAGATCTGCTATTTTGGGAAATGTATGGGGGTCCCTGGCACAAAATAATTTCATAAGGGTGTACGCTGTACGGCCAAGTACATTCGAATTTGGAGGTCCTTGACATGAAAATGTTTGAGAACCACTAGTATGCAGCCTGCTAGACAATAAACCAATTACAGAGTAGTAATCCCTCCAGGTGATGGGATGTAGAAGTACCATTGTGGGACTGACAACACTGAACGTCACTTCCTCGATTCAGGCTTCACCACAGCCCTCAGTGAGACAACGGAGACAACTGATATTCTTACAGAATATGAATACAAAATACTGTAGCTGTAGGGCAGAGCATAATTGACATACAAATTCAATAATTGTAATTAAGCTAATAAGGGTAATATTCTGAAGATAAAACTGACAAATCTGAAGTTAAAACCATGCATGTGCTAGTGACAAAGAAATTATCAGCAATGACTGACTGTACCAAAGGAATTGGAACTGTAAACATGTACATAGGCTACTTATATAAAAGGTGATCAGAAAATGTATAAGACAGTCACAGTTTCAGCATTTTTTTATTAACACATATGAACATGTCCACTTAAAAGGACTAAGTAGCAAATATGTTCTCTTCTGCATTCGACTGAACACAAAAGGCTAATTTCTGTACATTCACTAAGGCTCTGTTTTTAGGGAAAACACAGGTTTCCATAAGGCAAACAATATCTAAAGGAATGGTAATAAGTACAATTTCCAGCATGTTAATTTAGTTTTCAGTTTTCCTCAGTACAAAAGATGCCTTGTCACATCATCTGCTCTGCCATTAATGTCAGTTATTATTTTACAACCTAAATACGCGGGGGAAAAGCAGAAAAACAAAAATCTAGAAGTTCACATTATCAAAAATGTGTCATTTTGGAGATCATTTCCCTGTGCAAGATAGGTTTCTGTTGGAATGTTGCGGTTGCACCATCTAACCAAATCTTTGTAAATAACAGGTTTAATAAATCTAACAGAAATGACTGAGTGTAGTATGAACATATATGGAAAACTGCAAAATGAAGAGAATATGCAAAGTTAAGATAAATAAAGTCATACATGATGGCCTAAACCCCTCTGTTCTCAGTATGTGTCCTGTGAATAAGGAAAGAATGTCATGTCAGTATTTATACTTGTACAGTAGTTACGTATAGTATACGTATAGTTGGGCCAGGTTCATATGTTCTTTTTTCAGCTTTCTTTGAAAGCTGAAATTGTTATTGAACTAAGTTCTGTTTAGGCATCACCAGAACTGTGGAGTGGACCCTAAAACAGAAAGAAAGAATAAAAACTCTGATATTCTGAGGTATGCATGTTTCCTATTATTGGGCAATGTCAACGTGCATTTCAGACATGACATTTTCTCCTGTACAAAGAGAGATAGAGAGAGGAGGAAAGCACATATCAGGGCTTGTATCGTCTCAGCCTGCCAAAGGTTCGAGACATCAACTCAACTGGCAGCTTTATGCATAGCCTTATACCTTTATTTCCACAACTACAGCGATGTATTAGTTAAGATAACTTCCCATCATCAAACACTGATCAGCAACTGCTATTATGACAGGCAGCGTGTCGTTTTAGGCTACTTTCACAGACCGTGTCAAGAAGCAGCACAGGCTTTTCCTGAACTGCCATGACACAGCTCAACCTCTCCCTCTCAGACATGGCTCTTGTGGACTACACCAGTGGTTCTCAACCTTTTCAGACCGTGACCCGCAAAAATATTCATATTTGAACCGGGCACCCCCCACCCCACCCTGACAAGCACTTGGAATTGCAGGAGTTTAGCCATTCACCCGGTTTGACCCGGTTCCACAGATAAACATTGTGAAAATAGCAGATCTACAAGCTCTAGTAGATTTGCTATTTTCATAATCTTTGCCCCTTTCTTATATTATTTGACAATTTGGCCAATGTTTGACCAGTTTTTATAGTTTGTAGATTACTTCTGATGTCCCCTGGGGGTCCTGACCCACAGGTTGAGAACCACTGGACTACAGGAACTAAGTGAACCGAGCCATGGAACTTATTTCCATACGCTATGGCTTGGTTTTCAGATGCGGTTCTCAGAACCTACTTTGGGTCCTGCTCAGGAGGTTGTACTACTAACCCTGAGTACTATTGGGAACCCAGAACTTATACTTTCAAAGATGTTATAAATAGCCAAAATAGCAGATGTAAACTCTCGCTCACACCACGTCGCAACGCGTTCTTAACTAGTAGATTGGCTACTTGCTCTTTTTTGAAAGTTTAGCGAAAATAGCTTATCTACATGCTCACAACCCAAGCTTTGTGAGCTTGTATATAGTTTTTTATATGGCGTACGTCCTCCTTCAGGAGAGGTTCTTGTTCTAATGGAAACGTAAACAAACAAACAACATCACAGAACTTCACGGTTCTGGAGGTTCTGGGTTAACCCTTCGTAGTCGTAAAGAGCCAAGAGCTATGCGAGGTGGAGGCGCTTCAGAAAGCATTTTTTCAGTCGATACACACATACGGTAGTATGTTCAGCTTGCCCTCGTCTCCGTGCGGCTCTAGGGATATGCACTCTGTCCAGTCATACCAATTGTCCTTGGTGTCGCGGCAACCGTTGACCCCGGGCCAGTGTTGTGTGTGTAACCGTTGCAGCTCGTCCTCTGTGACCTCTCGGCTGACCCCCGGTAAGTCAGTAACAGGGAGGTTGGACGCCAGCACGTGCGTTTTCCTCGCCTCTTTGATGTGGTGCTCCTCTTGTTTCAGATACTCGTTCAGGAAGAAGTGGGCCCCGGGGGTCTGGGCCCCCGACGAGGTGAGCACGTTGCTCTGCTGGCTCAGGTACGACTGAATGATCTCGTTCCTCGACAGCTCTTTCCAGTTGGTCTGCTGGAACGGACTGGGAGGAACAGGCACGTTCTGTTTCGGCGCTTCGGTTCTGTGTGGTTCAGAGACCTCCGCCTCCTGCTGGCAAGGCTCTTTATGGATGGAAGTTTTGATCTGACCCGTGGAGGGGTCATAGGTCAGTCTCCTGTCTTTTAACCTGACTGGTTTAGTGCTGTCAGCCGTGCTCTGTCCGTCTAAGTTCACCACGTAGTCCTTAGGCCTGTATTTTTTCCTTTTCTTTTTTCCTGTTTTTCCTATGGTGTCGTTGGCCTCGATGCCCAGCCCCTCGCAGTAAGGGGAGGAGGGAAGAGAAGTGTCAGGAGGCCTGGATGTCCAGCTGCTCTGAGAGTCCATATCTGAGGGGTACCAGGAAGTGTCCATGGTGTGCAAACCCTGAACAGAAGCACTTAAAGGCTGTGGAGAAGGCAAAGGAGAACATCCCAGACCAGAGCTGTCCAGAGACGCGGCACTCTCGACGGGGCTCGACAGAGTTGACGCTTTGGGCGCGGGCGGTTTGATGACGACGACTTCCTGCTTTGGAGTTCGAGGGCTGTGCGAGGAGAGGCGAGGGCTCCCTGTCCTGGGGCTCTTGGGCCCCAGGACAGGGACCCCTGATGCAGCCTGTTCCAGTCTGGCATGTTGCTGCAACACTGACGTTTTGAGTAAGGAGGAAGTGCTCGGGGGTCTGCTGAAACCCGGGGAACTCGGGTGTGGTCTGACAGCGTTGACAGGGATCTTGTTGACCCTGTCATTCTCTAGATGCTCGGATACCTCCCGCTCTGAAGCGTCTGTGACGCCGGAGATTCCGTTCGACAGCGGTCGCACCGAGTTCTGGTTCTTATCGTAGGCTGTTGCTGCCTTGGCGATCTTCGCTGGCAATCGCGGCCCTTCCTTCTGTTCCCCTCTCCGTTTCCGGCTGCTCGGCGGCTTCTCTTCTTTGGGGGAGTGACGGTTGTTGAAGTCATTTCTGCTCTTCAACTCCGGAAGCGCCTTTGCCGAGGGAAGTGCCTTTGCCGAGGGAAGTGCCTTTGCCGAGGGAAGTGCCTTTGCCGAGGGAAGCGCCTTTGCAGACGGTGGAGTGGCAGGGGCGGAGATGTCAGTCCGACAGGGATGAGAAGCGCCGTTGGAAGAACCGGACGTTTCCGTGTGGCCCTTGGATAGCACCTCCTGACCCGGGCCAGGCTCAATCAACTTCTGCCATGTTCGCAGGAGCTTCTTGGCCCTCTTAGCCAGGTCTTCATTCTTGGTTTTCTTCCGGACGTCATTGATCAGCTTTCCCAGACGAGTTTCCTTTAAAGGCATAAGATAAACATCTTTGGTGTCTTAACAGGAACAACACTAAGCGTGAAACACATGATAAGTAAAGGTAAGAATAGATGAGATAAGATCAAATGTAATGTCATGTAAAATGTATAAATATTTACAGTCTATCAACAGTGAATTGAATGAATGAGGCAGCTCCTGTTTAAATTAGCTGCCAAAGCAACACAATTTGAGGAGACTGAAGTAAAAAACATTTTTTTTGTATGACGACATTAAACATATACAGTTGTGCCTATTTTTTCTACTTTTTTCACTCATCTCATGAATTCATTCATGTTCTTGTTTGATTAAAAACAATAATTCTTAAAATAACCTACCTCAAGCGTCTCTTTAGTGATGGGATATTTCTCCAGGTAGGAGATCACTTCCAGGACCATCACCATGTTGCGGATCTGCTCAAACAACACAATCAATTACATTGATTGGTAAAGGGTAAATGGTCCATTAGTATAATATAGCATGTATATATAGCAGGGGAATAGGGAGTTTTTCCTTTCTCATGTGGGAATGTAAATAATCTGATTTTTGGGCAACCAGATTGGAATCAGATTTGGTTCCATCAAGTCTGACAGAAGACGTTGTTTATCTCAGATTCAAATCAGATTTCTAAAAGCAGCATCTCAGTCTGGACACTCGAGACACTGAAGTCTGATCATCGCATGATAGTCTGAGTGTAGCTCACAATAAATAGCTGGATCTACGCTTTTTGAACTTGTAGATTGGCTGTTTTCAGCGAGTGACTGACATCATCATGATATGACAGAGTATAAATAAAGCACTACACAAGCCTCCTATGTCGTACCACAGCAAGATGATAGGTTTGACAATGCCTGAATACACCAATACGATTTGATCACTTGCAAACAGTGTGGACAAATCAGATTTGTCTACAGTCTGAACAAAGCCTACAATTATTATCTTGACCTGCTCTATATGTAAAGTGTCATGAGATAACTTTTGTTGTGATTCTCTGCAATATATAAATATTGACTTGACTATACAGCAGAGACCCGGCAGAACTACTGCAATAATACTGAGAATAGGGACCTGATTTGTCATCTTTATGATTTTCATATGAAATATAAACAATTGTACATAAATGGGGAGATGGGACCTATAAGGAGCCTGAGGGCTAAATATATTATTCAATTATTTGAATGAAGTTTCATGTGTGCACCTGCACATGTAAAATGTACTACCACTGCTGGTTTCAGACTCAAACTGAAATCTCATGCAAATGTACAACTTGTACAAGTTTACCCATAAGTAAGTACACATGACTCTAGTCTAGAGCAGCTACTCTGTCTGGAAAGAACAAAAAATGTATAAATCAACCAAACGACTGAACATCTCTCACACAGCTGTATAAAGGGCTTGTGAAGGGCTTCGTGTTGGAGACAGAATTGGCTGGGTGAAAACCAGTTTGCACAGAAGTTTGTCCAACTATTGGCCCAGGGGGCAAATCTTAAAAGGCCAATGTACATGTTCAGACTTTGTGCAATGTTCAACAATTATGTTTTTGCTCATTTTATATAATTATTTAGAATCTAGATCTCAGCATGTAAGACGGAAACCACAAACAGGGTTGGGTACAATGGGTAGTAAGTAACTGGCGTCATGTATAACTACTTTATAATCAGCTCTGATTACAATCTGAAAAACTTTAATTAGATTACAGTTACAATGTCATGGAATCTTGATTAAATGTTTTGATAAATTTGATTACATCTATACAATAAAGCAATTTCCAAGTTCCAACCCACACCATGAGAGCGCTGCAGGATGGTGGTTTCACCAGGGGAGGTGTTGATAGGTTGTTGATTATGGGGTAAACAATGCTATTTACTTATGAAAGGCACAGCTGACATACAGAGTTTCTCAGCCCTGTAAGGACGTCGGTTGCAAAGTAAACCACATTACACACAGTCAATGAATGGGTCATATTGTTTATCCATGCAAATCCTATGGGACAAATGTGTTTTATTTGCATTGGGGGAAAAATATATATAAACGTATAGATAGTGGAACTACATTTTCTGTGGCTGCATGCCATAATTTTTTATGAACTAATCCAAAAGTATTCAGATCAGTTAACATATTTTGTAATGTAAATGTATGTTTTCTCATGCCAATAAAGCTCCTTTGAATTGAAAAATTGAATTGAACATGTATCTGTCAGTCCTTGTCCATATATGAGCGGTGCTGTCCCTTTTATGCCCATATATGGAGATCCATGATGTCATCAATATTAAGCACATATCTTGGAATGCCCATAAGGACATACTGTGTCAGTCTCATGTGGTCTATGATGTCAGACATCTATGATGTCGGTCCTCTCCATATTTTTTAATTAAAGTCAGCGGTGCTAACCATTCGGTCCTTGTCCCTTTTATGCCCATATATGGAGATCCATGATGTGATCACTGATTAATATTAGATTACTATTGCCTTGCAACTAGTGGTCAGACTCCGTAACCGACAATATTTCAGTAATCCAAACTCTGAACTTCCAAAAATGAAAGGGCATTAACTTTTCAAAGCTTGTCTATGCCAACAGTGCACATATTAGCTAACCAGACATGATACAAGTAAATGATCTTGGAACGACTATTGTCAACTATAATATCCAATGACTAAACTTGTAACAAACATAAAATAAAATCTTTAGCTCCTGGCAGTGGCATCTTGTCTGACATTGTTCCCAAGCAAGCCTCCATTCATTTCTACCACCAGTGGCAGTAGCCTACAAGTGAAGACTAGCTCATTAGCTCACTACACTAGCTCATTAAGCTGAACTATAATCCTTAGTACCACTGTGTTACCAGCCGTCAAGAGCGTTGTCAAGCATGCAGGAGTTCAGGCTTTCATTAAAACACGTCAATTGGGTTGAACACACATCGATTTTCGGCCGTCAGGCTATGTGATCTCGTCCAAGTCCAACACTGAGTGACACCGCTGCTAATCATCTCTCTGAACAACTCTCTTATTGACACTCAGTGGTGTAAACTGTAAAGTAACTAAGTAAATGTACTTAAGTATTGCATTTAAGTACAATGTTGAGGTATTTACTTGAGTATTACTAATTTCCAACACCTTTACTTACTTCTACTCCACTACATCTCGAATCTACATATTGTACCTTTACTCCACTATATTTGACAACTATATATAGCAAGTTACTTTGTAGATTTTGATTATTATTACTAAGCATACATTAGCCACTTCAGCCCTATATACATTTTGGCCATTTGAAAATAATGCCATTTTCAAAAGATATTTATACAATTGAAAGCTTGTGAAATGGGACATTCTGCATAATGAGTACTTTCTACTTTTGGTACTTTAAGTACATTTTGATGCCAATACTTTTGTACGTTTACTGAAGTAAATGTTGGATTCCGGCCTTTTACTTCTAAGAGTATTTCTACTTGAGTAAAAGCAACATGCAACGAGTACTTTTTCCACCACTGTGTTGACACTTCATGTTATGCTTCTCTACACTCCGCTTTGTGTGTAATGTCAGCCTCTGGGGGAGGATTCAGGCTGGGCAACAGCCTTCTCTGTGTTTTTCTCGCTCTGTAAACGGTTCGTTAGCCAACGGTTCTGGCTGGGTTCTCCGCCGGGTCCGGTTCGGACCAGCGGCGCTACTCACGTTGCTCTGGCCGTCGACGGCCGCCAGCAGCCGGTCTCTCATCTGCTGCGGGGTCGCTGTCATCCTCCAGCCTCTCGGGGAGAGAGAGAGAAAGCAGCAGCGCTTCACTACGGGCGGCCTATCGGCGACAAACAACCCGCCCCGAGGAGAGCCACTAGCACCATTGTGGTATGATGCCCGGCCGCCAAGCTCCCCCACGTTCCCCGGCCGGAGCGGACCTGGCGAGGCTCTATAAGTGTGCGAACGGAGTGAATAATCCTCTTTGGGGGAGTTGTTGAGCTCGTCAGACAGGCTTCATGGCCTCCATCATCACGGTGCTGCTGCTCCCGTCTCTCCGAACGCTCCTCTCTGAGCCGCAAAGCATGACGGGACATTTCTCCCCCTCTCCTCGCTTCTTCTTTGGTTTTAATGGCTGCGTTGCAAACCAACACCGACACCTACTGTATGGATTTAAACAGTAATTCTCAAATATTTTCACATAGGCCAAAAGGCCCATTCCCACTGGGCCAGATAACAGATAAAAAAAATCTTTCTCCAGATATTTTTCCATTCAAAGTGGATGGTAGATACAGATAAAAAAATATCTGCCACAGATAACTTAAAACTGTATTTTGTATAGCAAAGAGCTTGACCAGAAGAATGGAGAATCCACAACTCAGATAGAAAACAACATCACACAACGACAATTAATAGCGATAAACATTTTTGTGTGAACTCAAGACAATGGGCCCGATTTATCAATCTGGTCGTAAATATAGTGAGTGTACATAAAGTGACTAAATCTGGTTTATATTTCTGTCTTACCTTCAAAATCCCAGACAAAAAAACATTGCTGAACCTGACCCTAACTTGGGAATTGTCCTAAATGCCGGTAAGATCAAAATAGGGGCGTAATTTGGCCGTAAAGTGCTTGATGAATCGGGCCCAATTAATTAAGCCCTATATGACCATCAGTATAATGTGCACGCAACCACCAAAGTCTTATATGTCCATTCTTCTTTTCTATATGCAGAATGATAAATGACATCTACAGTATGGTTTATGGTAAACCTTTATTACAAAACTGGCTAAGGACAAATATGCATCAGTTTTACTTTTAAAACATCTCAGTAAATGCCTCTTTCAATTTACCATATAAGTATTTGAAACTAAACCAAACAACTGATATCAACACGTCACTAGCCTCAAGTAATTTGGTAAACACCTACATTTATGCATCATGTATGGTCTGTCGGGTGGGAACCTCATTTCTGTTACTTTTCAGGATTCAAATTCAAAAACGGCAAAAGTAACAGATCGACAAACTCAAAATGCACTGCCTCGCGTCACGTGGTGGATCTACTACTTTTGAGTGACGCTGTAGTACGAACAAGTAGGGTGTTAATTTAGAAGAAAAAAAAACACAAATGTTAGGTTTCTGCCCGACAGCAACAATATATTTTTCACCCTCTTCTTTTTTACTTCTCTTTCCTGAAAACAGAAGGAGCTTGTACAAAAAAGTAAAAAAACAAAACAAAAAAATCACCGACTTCTTTATACCTGTATTCTTGTGATGTGACAATAAAGCCGATTCTGATTCAAAGCCTAGCAGTAATGATGGAGATCTGATAGGTTCACAATCACTGTACATTTGAGTTTTGGCACTTTCATATGTCCCATATGGATAGAATTAGCCAGTAGCTATGCCCTCCCATAAAAGCTTTTGTCCAATGCTAGCTTAGCAACCGGAAGCTTGCCAAGGCTGTTGCCAAGGCAATCCTTGGCAAGCAGGAAGTTATTCTAAGCTAGCATTGGACAAAAGCTTTTTGGGAGGAGCATAGCTACTGGCTAATTGATGCAGGTAGATGCAATTAAAACAAAAAGAAAAACAAATAATAATCAACAAGTGAAGCCAAAGTAAAGCGATGCCCTGGAGCTACGCTACAATATGTTAATCAAACTGTATATTTACAATCTAAAGAAAGAAGCCCAAATGTGACAAAATTCTAGTTCTGTCTAATTAATTAATTAAGAAGACAAAAATAAATATGTTTTGTAAAGATCTAAACCGTCTACACCAGGGGTCTTCAACGTTCTTCAGGCCAAGGACCCCTTAGCTGAGAGAGGGATGAAGCTGGGACACTCATTATATTCCTGATGAGAGGCTAGTTCTTCATATTTAGCTGCTTGTCGTCTCAATTCACTGTTGAGAGGTCTGAGACAAGCTAGGATGTATTGCACAGGTTTTTCTTTAAAGTGACTATGAGTTTTCCTCCAAGTAAATTGATGCTGCAGCTTTGATGGCTTAGTAGATTCGTTTGACAGCACGATCATCAGCGATCATGTGCGTCCGTTTGTTGTTTTTTTATTAACATTCCTCTCACACTAACATATGTCAGTCCCTCTGTAATAAGTCTGAGGACCTGCTAGGGGTCCCGGACTCACTATTGAAGACCCATGGTCTACACCAGTGGTTCTCAAAGTGTGGTCCAGAGACCCTTGGGGTTCCTTGAGGGAGTTCCAAATGGACCTACAAGTCTGTAACTCTGAGTGTTATGGGGATCATTCGAGAACCACTGGTCTACACTATTTTCGTTGACAGAAAAAAACAGAGGATAACAGTTGAGGTTAATCAAGAACATGTGATACAATGACAGTTAAAAGAGACAAAAAGAATACAGCGGAATATTAAAGAGAAGCTTAGAGTGTCCATCTTTGATTTGTGTGCTGTGCATGTTGCATCCTTGGAAGACCCCAGGCTCCAGACAGGAAGTCATGACCCAAAGAGTCTGCAAACATGAAAAACAAACATAATGTCACTTACTAAGTTACTATATATACATTGCCCCTACAAATGAGGGCATTATCCTCTTAATAATCTGGACATACGTTTGTACATATCATCACTGTCTGTCAGGTGGAAACTTTGTATGTCCAAAAGCGTTAATTTTAAGAAAATTGAAAAAATAACCCCGCCTCCCCACACACACAAAACCACTTTCACGATTATTTTGGATATAGTAAAAACTGAAAATACAAGGTCTGTAGCCTACAAACTGACTCCTCCCATTGAATCAGAAGGCAGGAGGAGCCTGGCTGGTTAACGAGGCTACAAGGTCTGTGCTTCAGCTATTTTTGCTACTTTTGTGAGAAACTGTAGGACCATGAATTAAATTATCAAAAGTAACATAAAAAGTTGAAGAATGGAGATTTGATACAAGCAATAATTTAATAATGCACATCTGCAAACCAACTCCTATGTTTAGCTTACAGTTTACAGATTTATCTCATATTACATTCTAACTGCATCTACCTTGGTGCTGCAGTCAAACAACTTATACCTGAGTTTACAAACGTGCCCGTTTATATGAACAAAAGCGTAAAAATGCCTAAAAAACTCACAGGATCATGCAGAACATCATAAAGACGTTCCACAACGCAATGAAGATCCGGAAGTATCGTAAACTGAGCAGGAACTCCCTGATGTTGTCACCTGAAAGACAAAACATAAAATTAACCCCGCAACTACTACATATTCTGGGGGGAACATTTGACAAAAGTAGCTGAACTTGTCAGGGTGGCAAGGGTCCTGATGCTCTCCAGTTCAAATATGATTATTTTGGGGGGTTGCAGCCTGAAAAGGTTGAAAACCACTGAACTAGTCAGTCAACAGAATAATAAGAACCCTCTCTCCGGATCTAATCCGGCAACCTAGGAACGGTTGCCACCAGCTATTCCTCAGTGTAACCTCAGTAAAACTATGCCTAACCCTAACCTTATTCCTATACGTAATCTCAGTAAAACTATACCTAATCCTAGCCTTATTCCTAATCATGACCTCAGTAAAACGAATACAAAAATACAAGAACCGCTGGGGATGAGCAGTCTGTGAAGAAAATGGAGGCGAGTGTTACCTGGCTGTTACCTCTACAGACTAAACTAGACGCAAATTGCAACACTAGATTTTTTTTATAATCGGATGAATCTAGGGTTGCAATACCTCCCATAGGGATCCAATGCATCAAAACAGTTTTTTGCTATCTGATTGTGTTAAACGACTTCAAACTCACCAATATTGTGGCTCTATGGAAAGCTTGGAATTTACTCTTGCTATCTGCAAAGTGTTTGTTTCAGAAAAATCCACAGTAGACATGTTAGGAGCTACTTTCTATCCAAGAAATTTGGTTCAGGTGATCATTTTTTCTAAGTCCTGGAGTTTGGAAGCGCTCGTGGAAAATCCCTCAACGGTCCTGTGACCACCTGGTTCTAAATGTCACATTATGCAGGAGGCAGCGGGACATGGCGTTATAGAAGACAAGCGCTTCCGAAGTTAGAAATAGAAAATAAACCATGTCTGCTCGGATTTCTTGACAGAAAATAAATCATAACAATTATATGGTGGATTTTTCAGAAACAAACACTTTGCAGATAGCAAGAGTAAATTCCAAGCTTTCCATAGAGCCACAATATTGGTGAGTTTGAAGTCGTTTAACACAATCAGATAGCAAAAAACTGTTTTGATGCATTGGATCCCTATGGGAGGTATTGCAACCCTAGATTCATCCGATTATAAAAAAAATCTAGTGTTGCAATTTGCGGCTAAGACTAAACCCTGAAAAACAGTTGTCACATTCTTGTGACACACACACAAACCCACACACCTGTTGTCGGTCCTCCATGTTCATCTCCAAATCCTCCTTGGTGCGACTCCTTCCTCTTCCTGCAAATTAAAATATTTGTTTGTACATGTTGTTATTTTGTTTTGGATTTTGTTTACTGATTATTTGTATATGATCAGTATTTTAGCAGATGATGACATGATGCAAGTAGCCTATACTTACAGTTTGAAATTCAACACAGCTCCTGCATTCACAAGCAAAGTCCTGCAAGTAACAATACAGATAGAAATTATGTGAACATTAGGCATGCAATAATAAAACAAATCGATTTAACTTATAAAAAAAACAACAATAAACAATCAATTAATACAACATTTATTAATAATCCATTTCTATGTTGTACATGTACGTTTAGGCTGTTTTATATAGGCTACTATTAATGTCAAAATGCTATTAATTAATGAAATCTGCTATTTTCACTATTTGTGCATGTTTATTGTGCTACGAAGTACAAAACAACACCAGAAGAAGCGTTTAATTGAATTGTTGAAATATCAAACATGAAAATATACTCGATTAATCAAAAGAGGTAATAAATAGATAGAATGATCACCGAGAAAATAATTGATAGTTACACAGCCTTGGTCAGAATATGTGTGTTTGTGTTGACAGGGAATGCCAGCTAAGCTAACGTGGTAAACAACTGGCAGCAGTAAAGCTTGTTGTCATCGTACAAACACACACTGTACATCCATAGAAACACGACAGCATGCATATCGTTACATTAAAAGACATTTCTAAAGTGCACGGTCTCTTTCTGAAATGTAGATTACAATCATTTTTTACCCGAATATCAGCAGATCCCCCAACATTTTGTCCACATCGCGTGATTCCTAAACCCACCAGGCTTGAGTTAAGACCCGCCTCGCGGAAATGCGAGGACTTCCAGGAGTGGCTGAAATCCCTGCCTGACACATGGAGGGTGGATAAAGTCAGAGGCATGAAGACTTGTAGTTGAGAAAATAGGCCTGGGGTCAATTCTGATATCTTCACAAATTGGTACCACCCAAGGTGATCGTACGTTTTTTACATTTTTGACTTTGTACATGTCTCTAGTAAGTTTACATTTTGGTATGATAACCCCTTCTGAGACCCAGTTTAATAATTGATGTTATCAGCCGTTAGAGTCGGTGTCCCATTAACTTTACATTACAGGGGGAAAGTAGGTATCAGTAGGTAGTAGGTACTTTGCACTTGAGCGAGCAGCACTAACGTTCATGGGCACTTTCATACTTAAGATTATCGAGAGGAGGCGGGTCTTAACTCAATCCTGGTGGATTTAGGAATCACGCGTCCACATCACATTAGAGACGACATACATCCGTTTCCGCAGACGTCATCAGTTTGTTTTTGGAATTTGCCGACCTATACAATTATGTGACTCAAGAGGGCGCTCTTTCACCATATTTGCAAAATGTATGTTTTAGTCCTATGGTTTTAGTGGGAAAGTGAAAGTAGGCCTACATATGTAGGCCTACTTTCACTTTCTACTACTGTATTACAGTAGCTTTTCATGCGATTCAAGCCATTATCCTATTTTCTAATCAATAGTTGGTTTATAATTGTATTTATTTGTTTGTTTGTTTGTTGTTTATGTATTTATGTATTTTTATTTCTGATTTCTGACTGTTCAATATATGATGTTTTTTTTTTTTTTTGCATAGTTTTGTGTATATTTGTCTGTCACTTAATGTCTCTATAAACAAGCCATTGTGCCAATGGGTTTATTAACTAGACCTTGTATCTGAACTGTAGGCTAGGCCTCCTGAAATGTGCTGTGACTTCTAATAATAAAGTAATCAATCAATCAATCAATCAATCAATCAATAAAAAATGTAATTGATTTTAGCACCTTGGTCTTGGCATTAGACCTTCAACGAAGCACTCTGCGCCTTTAATGGATGGTTGTTCTTTCTTCCATTGCCTGGAAGACAGCGGCCTATTGGTTGGTCATTATTTCATTAGCCCTATTAATTTCTATTGGATGTCATGCCCAATGAAGGTCATCGCGTTACAGAAACGACTCTTTTTTCTCAACAACCGCAACATGAATAATTATGTAGCTCGAAGAGAGAACTGTTTCGTTTACTTTCTAAACCAGTGTAGACTGCTAGCCTACTGGCCTACGAGATAATAAAAACGCATATTAGTCTATCTCTGCATCGCATCATTATGACATAAAGAAGCCTGTCATACCACGGCGGCGCATGCCGACAAGAGTTGCGCGCTAGATCGGCTCTTGTTGTTTGCATTGCAAGCGACAGTGTGCAGCACTGTGCAGATGTGGCGTATAGCCTATTATTAGGGATGTAAGGCTGTGCAGATGTAGCCTGTATGTCTGTGGTGTATTAATAGGAGGAAGGCTTGAGTGTCACGGTTTTGGAGGACCGGTGAAGTGGACGGGTGAACCGCGGCGACATCACACACGCCGGAGAAAAAAAAGGGGGGACAGTCAGGGACAATATCGTTGTAATTATCAACAAAACCACTACATGCGACACTTGTAACAGACACTGGACACCATGGAAGCCCTGGTAGCTCTGAATCTAGGCGATCTAACCGCCGCTTTCTCCAAGATGGGAATGTTTCCAGTTTTTGATCTGGCTTATTATATTGTCTCCATACTCTACCTCAAGTATGAACCCGGTAAGTGCGCAGTTCTTCTGCCTCTTGAGCGTGTTTTGGTCTTCTGACATTCTTCATTAACATGTTGGTTAATTGCATGCTATGATAAGCAGGCTGCTTATTGCATTATAGTTTTGATATACTGTTGTGTAGTCTAGATATTGTCTCTCACACTATTTCAATTAGTTAGTTATTGCTGCTAAATTTCTCATTAATGCAAAAACATGAGGGGGAACTATTTGCAGTAGCTACTGTACCAACATGATAGGCATATTTCCAAAAAAGGCAATCAAATCTCCCCCCCCCCCCCCCTATTTTAGCAGTCATTATGCTCTTAGCAACAACATGAACTACTTTCCACACAGGAGTGTTGGCCAACCAGTCACTGCAGGGGATTATCTCAACCAGCTTTTATTATATAATGCTTTTAAAGTTAATGCTTGTATTCACCATTTAAACTCTGAAAACTAACCAAGTGAGCAGGAGGAGCAGCATGAAATCTGATAGACAGAGACAGTGCATACCAACAGCTTCAAGCTGGGAATAAATAGAAGATCCTTAAATAGAAGTTAGTGGCCATGCACACACACACGCACGCACACACGCACGCAGGCAGGCACGCACACACACACACACACACACACACACACACACACACACACACACACACACACACACACACACACACACACACACACACACAGTGGACACACTGCAACACATTTTTAGCTTGTTGATCTGCTATTAACTAATAGCCGAAAAATGGAGTTGAACTGTTTCTCATTTTGACGCCAGCGGTCCCCTCAAGGGCCCATGGGGTCCTCCCACAGCCCACTGGCTGTAGCATCATCTTGTGTTTTCTTCTGACAGTGGACTCAAATTGATATTGTCAACACCCTCACAGTTACACATAAGCATACACGGTTAACAGTGACCGGTGAAACACTTTGTCACATCTGTCATTGTAATAACACCCTTCTCACCCCACAATCCTTAGCGATCATTTAATGGAACCAAATCCATTTGTTCCCTTTCATTTCCAGAGATACAAATGGCTAATTTGACACATAGGATTTTGCTTTGTACACATTAGTTGCTGCCTGTGTTTTGGTATAAACACAAAATAATCCTCCTCCAAGCCTCCATGATTGGGTGAATCTTACCCCATACATTGCACATAATCTCTCAAGAACAGACTCTGATGCTACAAAGGAAAAGGAACCTTTCTTTGACAATGGCTAGCCAGATTGCATTTCACATGCACTATACTGAAGAGACTATTTGTTTTGCAAATGAGAAACCTGTTGCTTTGCAAGAGCAGCTCCTGGTCTGCACACAGAGTTCAGCCACATGTCCCTGTAGTTTCCTGTTCACTCCAGTGTAACACACCACACATGAATGAGCTTGGAGGGGCTTGATGTTGTGAGAGGAGAGAGAGAGAGTTTGAATGTAAAACTGACTTAATTAAAACCCATTTCTTTGATAATTTTACGCAGGACTACAACCACTTAAACCATATAGAGTTAGTAAACTGGACCAGAGTTGGCATGGACGGCTTTTTTTATGTTTACACCAAATCTCTTAACCAAAAATAGCCGAGCCGTTGTTGGGAGCTTGTAGATCTGCTATTCTTGTCTAATGTTCCTCCCCAGAATATGGATGCTGGGGTCATTAATGTACAGGAGTGGATAATCAAAACAGTACCGTCCATCATTCTACCTAAATCAATCTCTGAGATTAAACCGAACAAAAATAAGTAATAAGTAATCAAGATATAAAGATTATCAAAAACAGACTATACATTAACGAATGAACATTTTTTGTTTGCTACAAGACACAAGACAGAGACAAAAATATAAGACTGACCAACACAACACACAGGAAAAAGGAACAACACAAAACAAAGCACTAGCACTAAGCTAAACAAACTACAACTAACCAGACTAACACATAGGTTAAAGCAAATAAATACATAAATATGATGGATTAAAACAAAACCAAACCTATAACCAAAAGAAAGAATGAACGATTGGACTAAACACCACAGAAAGGGAGGGAGAGCGAGAGAGAGAGAGAGAGAGAGAGAGAGAGAGAGAGAGAGAGAGAGAGAGAGAGAGAGAGAGAGAGAGAGCACAGGGGTCAAAGTTTAAGTCGGGCCCAACAGTTGCAAGGCAGGAGAAGAAGGAAGCTGCATGTATTTATAGGGTGACATTCCTTAGGATCAGATTGCTCCACTTGAACTGTGCGCTAATCGTACCACAACCCCGATACCCCCACCTGTTGTTGGGGGATCTGTAGTGCCCAGTCTCTCAACTACACTTAACTTATGTTCACAATTTGTGTAGTAATATGCTACTTGTTGTAAAATGTGGCAAGAGGGTGTGAATTGTTTTTCATTTTTTGACGCTGTGGTCATGTCTGGGTTCAGTCAGTATTGGGTGTTGATAATGGTTGCATATCATTATCAGGGTGTGCAGTGCACCAACATGCTCTACTACCATGTGTGGGTAGAGATTAAAAACAAGCAAGTGAGTGCGCGCCCTTGTTTTTAACACACACACACACACACACACACACACACACACACACACACACACACACACACACACACACACACACACACACAAACACACACACACACACACACACACACACACACACACACACACACAGAGAGAGAGAGAAACAGTACAGTGGTAGCTTTCACCAACTGCTGTAACTGTCAAAAGACAAGAACACATGTTTATCACAGTAAACTCTTGTTCATAGCCTTCTCTTCTTTCATTCATCCATTACAGTGTCTAGAAGAAGATCATGTATTTTGTTAAGACCCCTGATCTGTCATTCATTGGTGCCCCCATTCACTGCCCTGGAATGAAGTCATGCTGAGTAGTCTTCTGTCCTGTGTTTCGTCTATTTTCGAATGGCTGAAATGTTAAGGGCTGAAGTGGGTAATAATAATAATAAAAATCTAGTAATAATCAAAGTAACTAGTAAAGTTACGTTTTCAAATAATTGTTATGGATCAAATTGTATGTGTAGTAGAAGTATTAAAGTACAGAAAATTGGAAATACTCTAGTAAAGTACTTAAATAAATGTAAATGTACTTAGTTATTTTTCACCACTGCTGATGACAGTTGACCGCTATCATAAAATAGTTCGGCCTTGTTTCTGTTCTCATACCTAAAGAGAGTGACAAGACACAACATATAAAGTAAACACATTGGAAGATGAAACCCGAGGCTGTTTTTATAGTTTGTTTTCCTATCCAGGTTAAAAACTATAGCAGGGTAAAACATGGCAGGCTGCAGAAGAATGACCAAGCGACACGACAGATGCACCTAATCAAATTAATAATGGCTGTGTTAGATTTGGTGTGGCTATACTTGCACATTGGCACACCCTAAATCCAACACAACTACACTGCTTAATAGCCTGCCATGTTTTTATCTGCTGTAGTTTATCATCTGAATTGGAA
The DNA here is from genome assembly GCF_963921795.1 of Nannobrachium achirus. Classification (NCBI taxonomy): domain Eukaryota; kingdom Metazoa; phylum Chordata; class Actinopteri; order Myctophiformes; family Myctophidae; genus Nannobrachium; species Nannobrachium achirus. Next base: position 39,021,459 of record NC_137810.1, read on the forward strand.
AACAAACAACACAATTAACCTAGGGTTTCATCATAACCCTTTAAAGAGAATTACTTAGATGCTTTAAATGTTTTGATCAGAACACAACACTGTCATATATGAATCCCTTCTAGCGCTGAGCCTTATCAAATAGATGCCTTATCGATTCTTTATCAATTGATGCCTTATCGATGCCTTATCAATAAATAGAGCAAACGTTATTTACTCAATTCAACAGATTTAAACAAAGCAGGCGTAAAATGGATAAAACCCAAACTTTGGTGATCAAGCCTTTGCTGTGGCTGCCCGAGGCTCTAGAATAGCCTACCACTTAATATTAGAGTTCCCAGTCCATACATTTTAATTATTATTGAAGACACATTTATTTTCTCTGGCTGTTGAGCACAACTAAATCTGATACTCGAAGACCATAGATTCCACCTCACTGTTTTCCTCTGTGCATATTTAACTTGTTGTTGTATACGGTATCTTATCGTGTCATTGATGTTTCTTCCTGCTGTGTTGTATAATACTGGTTGGCTTCATCATTGAAATGTGCTATATAAATAAAATTTGAGTTGAGAATGTATAAAATAGGGATTTAATTTAGTTAATTGGAAAGGAATTTGATACCTTGGGGTTTTAGTTTTTCGTTGGATAATGCTTATGATGTACTATACAGTATGTTTTCTATGGCTGTAGCTATTAATTATTTTCTTAGCAATTAGTCTACAGGATAAATAAGTGACACTGGAAGTGTTGAAGTGATGACACGGAAGTGAACTGTCAAAATTGGAACACTATCAAACTGAAGCTGATACATGGGTTTATTTCTGTTTACTGAGGAGCTAGAGAGACAGGGAGATCCCTGTTACTGAACAATCACTCCATCAGATACCATCAGAATATAGAGCTTTAACGTTTTAACAAAAAACTATTTTTTTCTTCACCAAAAATATCACTTACAGTACATTTCCTTTAATATCTAATATGTGATCCACAACCTCACAATATGCATTGCGATGTTTTCTGAGCATAGAGATCGGCTATTCATATTATGTTTTGGGGGAAATACATTTCCCTTGATTATTTGATTGAAATCAATGTATTTTTATAATCAATGAAATTGATCTTTTCTGTGGTGTGCAGGCGCTGTGGAAGTGTCCCGTCGCAGTCCGGTGGCGTCCTGGCTGTGTGCCATGCTCTACTGCTTTGGAAGCTACATCCTGGCAGACGTCATGCTCGGTGTCAGCCCCCTCGACTATTTCCAACACAACAGCCACATCCTCCTGGCCTCAGCTGTCTGGTGAGAAAGTTCACAGAATGCCTTTGCCCTTCACTGAGGAAGAGATAAAGTTTCAAGTTTGTACATTATAAAACTTAATGGAACATTTGGCTAAGAGGTTTCACCTTCACCGCCTTTTGTTGCAATGTTGTAATAAACCACCTTCTCTGGATGTCTGTGTCCTTCACCAGAATGGGATATTAGCGCGAGTCATTTACCTTTGTGTCGCCTGTGTTTTTAAAGCTAATGTACGATCGATACGTTTTATATCCATTGTCTCTTTCTCCCGATGGAGAGATTTAAAGCCACTACATACTCCCTGCTAACAGCCGAAGTTTGTTTGGGTAGGCAATAACTTCTAAATGATGTAATTCAGAACTTTGTATGGGTCTCTCTCCAAACGTATTTAGACTGTGCGCACCATCAAGATCTTCTGACGATCAGTTGGTCAGATGTTCAAGGCGGGTGTGATTTATTTAGTATTGTTTCCACTCTCAGCCCAGCTTCATCATGCCAGCAGTGAAAGTGAAAATAATTATGAAGAGACGTATCTAGTCTCACAAGCTAACCTCCACGAGGTACAAACACCTCTGTAATCCTTCTCGGGTTACCATGAATAAACACAATCTGTCGCAAGAAATGTCAAAACTTCTGTGACAAATGTCCCACAGTGTGGCGGAAGGGAGATTCAGCATCTGTACTAGGACCAGTGCTGCCGTGCTGGCTGTACACAGTGATAGCTAATTATTCTGCCCCAGATTGTAGCTTTAAACATGGCTTCTTAGAATAAGACAGGATACCTCAAATGGGGCTAAAAATATATACAACAAGTGCAAAGATAAACAGACCATCCTGGTCTCCAGCTGGTCCATATATCTCCTCTGCTAACCACTTTGGCAAGTAACCAACAACCAACCATTTAGAGATTCTCCTCTATTCTAAATACTACTGTATAAGGCTGGTATAATACATTTCCATGACACTGTGACCAGTGGAAAAGACTATTCATTTCCTGCCTTAATCCACACAGAGAAAGATTCAGCACAGTAGGTCTGAACAAACAGAAGTTAAAGCTGTTATACTTAACAGTTTTTTGTTAATATTAGTGTTATTTTTGCGACCTTCAGGTCGCAGTTTGTATGAAAACGTCCACCTCGTGTCCGTCTGTCCATCAGTCATGCTAATACCGCCAGTCACGCTTTATGTTACTCACATGGGTCTGTGGCGTGTCGCTGATTGCCTGCACCCGCCTGTTGTATAACACGCAGTTTAACGTGTCACTGATTGCAGGTCAGATGTGGCGATCCTCTCGCTCTCACCTGGGTCTGTGTGTGTGTCTCTGTGTCTCTGTGTGTGTGTGTGTGTGTGTGTGTGTGTGTGTGTGTGTGTGTGTGTGTGTGTGTGTGTGTGTGTGTGTGTGTGTGTGTGTGTGTGTGTGTGTGTGTGTGTGTGTGTGTGTGTGTGTGTTTGTGTGTGTGTGTGTGCTGTATTTAGAAGCTCGGTTGTTTGCGACCTGACGGTCGCTTCTCGCCGTTAGGGCATGTTACTTGTAGGCTACTCAGTATGGTACAGTATGTTAATACAATATCTAGTACATATCTATGGTACAGTATGTTAAATACAATATAACTAGTACATCTGTATGGTTAGAGTATGATAATACAATATAACTAGTACATCTGTATGGTTAGCAGTGTTGGGGAAGTTACTTTGAAAGCGTAACTTGTACAGTTACAAGTAACTCAACATGGCAGTAACTTAATCAAGTTAAAGTTATACCCCTGGAGAAATGTAACTTATAAAGTTTCAAGTTACATAGAAAAAGTAACTTGAGTAACTTGAGTTACTTTTTTTTCAGCGTTAAATTGAGAATGTACATTTGGTGTACATGAAACAAAATATAATATCCTACAAAAAAAGTCACATGCCAGCAGAAATATGCCTCTCAACTGAGTTTTACGTTTTATTTCAAAAAGGTTGACATTTTCTTTATTAAACATCTGTGTTCCTAATATAAAGTTAAAAAAGAAGAAAATTATGATCTGTTGAGGACATTTGATCGTCAATCTTAACAAAACTTAAAGGTGATACACCATGCATTTAAAAAGTATTTATGTCATATTGTTTATGTCCCAAAAACGTTTTTCAAAAGGTTTGAGGCTAAATTACCACTCCTGAATAGAGACCTCTCTCATTTTTGAATGGCTCTCAGAGCATTTCAGCTGCAGTACCACCTTTGGCCTGAACTGCGCCACCCCCCCAAAATCCTTTTGATTCTTTTTTTTTTGTTTTTTTTTTTTTAAATTTTGGAAAAAAAAAATGTTTTCCTTTTTTTTTGTTTTTTTTGATGACGTCACAATCGGCAGATGACGTCACAATCGGCAGCAAATCTGAACAGCCTGTTTTGAGAACCCGTGGGATACTTTTAACCTTCGCCTTCTCAAAACCAGAGAAAGACACATCGGTCTGAAATGGGACTTTGTGAGGATAGAAGGTGCTAGTGGGACCCAAAAAAAGGTTTTAAAATAGGAAAAGTGAAATTTCACGGTGTATCACCTTTAAATGTAAAATTATAACTTCGCTTGTAACTTCTTGTAACTTGAGCCAAAAATGACCCAAAAAGTATCTCAGTTACTTGATGAGTTACAGAAATATGAATGTAACTTAGTTACCAGCAAGTTACAGCAACATGTAACTTAGTTACATAACTCAGTTACATGTAACTTTAACTTCCCCAACACTGATGGTTAGAGTATGATAATACAATATAGGCTAACTAACACAACTATGGTGGTTGGAGATGATCTCCCTGATGACGATCTATGATTTATGAAGCTCAAAGGGTACTATCTCACTTTGGCAAATGGGCTTAACAGGTTAACAATATACCGGTAGCTCAGTAGTAGACATTTCTCAAACGGGACATTAAGCATCAAGCTATTTTTCCTATTCAGGGATGAACATTTGGCAGAAATAGCAGATATAAAGCACGCCTCGCTGCGACTCATTGTGATCTTGTAAATTGCCTATTTTTGGCGAAGAGGTTTAGTGTAGCGCAAAAAAAAGGTGGGGGCCTAGTATAGAGCCCAGGAGGTCAACTAAGTGGTCAATAGCATCAATGGGAAAAGTACTAAATGATGAATATTGTAGATATATTCTGTTACAAATAAAAGTCCCCTATTTAAAATGTACTTGAGTAAAAGTACAATAGTATTGCCATCAACATATACTTAAAGGGCCGCTGGCGTAGGTTCCGGGCACCTAGGCTCCAAAGTAGCCTGACAGCACGCAAGTTCAAGTCCCGATTCCGATGGCCTTTGCTGCATGTCATTCACCATCTCTCTCCCCATTTCCTGTCAACAATCAATAAAAGGCATAAATACAGTATATATATTTAAAGTACCAAAAGTAAAAGTACTCATTGTGCAGAATGGCCTATTTCACGTTTTAAAATTTCTATCTCTAAAATGTCTAAAAGTTTAACCGTAGTAACTAAAGTTTTCAAATAATTGTAGTGGAGTAAAAAGTAAAATATTTGTCTCTGAGATGTATTGGAGTAGACGTAAAAGTACAGAAAATTGGAAATGAGTGAATTATGTGAAAGAAAACTTAGTTACTTTACACCACCGGTTGATAGACATAGGTATAAACAACAACACATGTAACTGTGAAGAAAGGGGATGTTTTAAAACAGTATCTCTGTCTGTCCCGTCAGGTACCTGGTCTTCTTCTGCCCTCTGAACCTCTTCTATAAGTGCGTGGCGTTCCTGCCCGTCAAGCTGGTGCTGGTGGCCATGAAGGAGGTGGTACGCTGCCGCAAGATCGCCGCCGGCGTCCACCACGCCCACCACGCCTACCACCACGGCTTCCTCATCATGGTCATTGTCGGCTACGTCAAAGGTCAGCGTCTGCCGCTCTCCTATATGTCCTGTTTTAGCTCACAACCGAGACTTATTTTAAACGTTTTTAATAATCTGTATGGTAGAGCAGTGGTTCTCAACCTTTACAGGCTGTGATATTCTTCTTATATTATTTGACAATTTCGCCTATGTTTGCCCAGTTTTATAGTATAGTTTGGTGATTACCTTTGATGCCGTAATGCATTTAATTTTGTTTTAGGTATTACAAATTTGGACCCTGGTGTCGGGTAGGACACCATACTGGTTGATAATCTGAATGAAGATATGTGAAGCAGATGGTGCATCATAGTTTGTAGCCCAGGCATTGTTGCACTTTGTGCCACTATCATTATTGTAGCCCAGGCATTGTTGCACTTGCCTCTCAGTCAGGAGCAGTGTTGAATTAGTCTTGAGTCGCATGCCAAACATTGAATCACCAATACACCACTGGTCAGGAGAGGGAGACAAAGGTAACTATTTGTCTTTATTTGGAGATAATAGCACTGGTACGGTAGGTCAGCTAAGAGTATGTGAATGCGAGTCCGGAGGCAGAGGTTTTCCAGGCCCTTTCCAATGCCCTATGGTCTGTGAGATTTGTGAAGAATGCTGCTACGCCTACAAGGCCTTGCGGGTCCATTTGGAAAAGTGCGTCCAAAAAAGCTAATGAAAGAGCTAAATGAAAGCGGTGATGCGAGACGCAGGGTTTTTGTCCTAATTATTTCCATCTATTTTTATGCCTGTCTAGGATCTGGAGTGGCTCTCATATCCAACTTCGAGCAGCTGCTGCGTGGTGTGTGGAGACCCGAGACCAATGAAATCCTCAACATGTCATTGTGAGTGAGAGTGAGTGTGTGTGTGTAAGTGAGTGTGTCAATCTCCCAGAGGACCGATGACTGCGGATGTGTAAATGAATCTGTCACTGTCTCCACAAGCAGGGAGGGTTGTTAGAGCAGAGTGAAACCAAAGACTAGACTGTAGTCACCAGGACACCATGAAGGATGAATGCTTTTACAACAGTTAACATTGTGCTCAGTGTTGTACCCGAACGCGTTCAATGAACGATCGTTCACAAACGCGTTAATATTTTGGGCGAACGTGAACTGAGCGTTCTTTGTTTCCGTTTGGTGAACGCTATTGTCGAACACGTTCATTCTGACGTCCATGAACGGCGCTCGTCGGCTCGTTCGGTCCGCTGTCTTCTGTCCTCGCGTCTTTCTCTTCATTCACATTTCACATTATGCTCCAAATAACACCCGCAGCTGCAGAAGACCTCGCGAAAGTTGATATGTGCGCGGACTGAGGCGCGCCTCGGTGCTGTCTGCCTGGGTGCTTCTCTTCTTCCTTGTTACGTCTCACAAGTTGCAACGCAAGTAAAGCCTGACTACTTCGCTGTGTTGCATGCCGAAAATAGCTGATCTGCAAGCTCACAACGCGTCGCATCCACAAGACAACGTGAGCTTGTAGATCATCTATTTTAACCAACGCTTAAACATGCAGAAGGGCGTGACGTTTAGAAACCTGACTTCACAATAAGCCCCTTTTCCACTGCAGCTTTAGCACCACACCACACCACATAAATATATCTACATTTTCCATTACACAAAAGTAGCCCTATTGGTAAGAAACAAATTGACCCTTAACTGTGATTATAATACAATACTAATTTGTATTACAACTATCCTAAATTATAATACACTATAATGGATTATAACTGTGATTATAATACACTAGGCCTATAAAGTATTAATGTATTACTATGATAATTATAATACACTATAATAGATTATGATAGTGGTTATAACACAATAGAATCTATTATGAGGGTGCAGGAAGACTGGGCACTAGTGGTGGGCACCTAAATATTGTGGGCACTTCAATGTTAAGTTGGATGAAATACGGTAATTGCTGCGTGTGGTTCTATTTGGGCTGTGTCAATAATTTTGACAAATAATAGCTTGCAGCAACTTAAAAAATCAACTGAGCGGTGGTTTCCCCCCCCCCCCCCCTTCCCCCCTGTGTGTGTGTGTGTGTGTGTGTGTGTGTGCGTGTGTGTGTGTGTGTGTGTGTGTGCCTGGTCTGGCCTGGCCTGAACAACAGCGCCCCTCCCTTAACATGTGTGGTCAGAAAAGGTTACTGCAGGCTACAGACAGACAGACAGACAGACAGACAGACACGCAGACAGACATACCCACACACACGGCCACGTATAGGAGCGTTGTGACCACCGCTCAAAAAACAACAACAAAAAAAACCCACTTGAATAGCCAAAAGTATAAAACTATTACGGTTAAAAACTAAAAAGAACTAAGTTAGTTTATTTTGGGGAACCATGAACTTTAGTTCAAAATGTAGAATTATGAACTAGGAAATGAACTAGTTCATTTTAGAAGTGTTGAACTTGAACTTGAACTAGTTCATTTTGAAAGTGAACTTTCCCAACACTGGGGGAGTACAGTTCCGGCACGAATTTCAAAGCACTTTCAGGATCTCGGAGGCTGGGGTGCATCTGCACACACAACGGGCCCAACGGGCAGAACTCCCGTTGCGCCACCCCCTCTCAGGCCAATTTGATACTGCAGCTGAAAATCCTCTGAGAGCCATTCAAAAATGAGAGGGGCTCTCTATTCAAGAGTGGTAATTTAGCCTCAAACCTTTTAAAAAACGTTTTTGGGACAAACAATATGGTATAAATACTTTTTAAATGTATGGTGTATCACCTTTAACGACTTTAATGCCAGTAATAATACTAGTAATTTGCTGCTGTTCACTCTCATGCGCCAAACTCACAAAGTCGAAATCCATTCATATGAAAACACGCTTACAACGTTCAGGTACATAGAATTCACAATAGGGGTGCATGGATAAATTGCAATCAGCGAGTCCCTGGTTCCATTCCTAGCCAGATGAACCATTTGCTGAATACCATTCCCTTACTCCCAGTCTCCCACTCTGCATTTCCTGTCTCTCTTTCCACCAGTACTCAAATCTTTCACAACGTTAAAATACTGTTACAAGTGAAAGCACAAAGGATAAGGTGTTACTAAATGTAAAAGTTTGCAGAATGTCCCATTTTAAGTCTTTTGAAAATAGCAGATATAGGGCTAAAATTATTCCAAGTTGTACTTGAGTACATGTGATTGGTTACTTTACACCACCGCTTTCCACTGTCATTGGCTAAACATGAATGTTGTGGTGTTTCTGCAGCCCTACCAAAGCCAGCCTGTACGGAGCCATTCTGTTCACCCTGCAGGAAGCTCACATCCTGCCTGTGTCCAAGAGCCTGCTCATCGTCGTCTTCACACTGTTCATGATCACAACCAAGGTGAGCACCTTCACCAAGCTTATCTAATGGAAAAGAGTCAATATAATAATCAGTAAACCCACACACACTCACACATGCACACGCACTTACGCACGCACGCACGCACGCACGCACTTACGCACGCACGCACGCACGCACGCACACACATACTGTAACCACAGAGATATCAACTGTTATCAACCAAGCAACTCATGGGAGTGGTTAGTTGTTAATATCAAGGTGACATTTAGAATGTGTTTATAGTCCTTTTAGAGCACATACTCTGTCATATTGGGCACTCATTTAAAGATGAGTTGAAATAAAGAACATCTAATCTAAAAAAAACAAAAAACAAAACGTATGTGTGATTATATTGGCATGTGCTAAGCAATTTAAACCAATAAAAATAGCTGTCCCTCTTCCACAGCTGATTCATTCATTATACACTAGAGCACTGGTTCACAAGCAGTGGGTCAGGACACATTTTTATGGGTCCCTTAATTTTTGTTTCCTAAATTCTGTTTTGAATTAATATTATTTCAAAACATTTCCAAAAACATTCCCCAAAAATATGAAAAATGCAATGATATTTCTAAGTAGGCTGATTTCATTAATAAATAAATAAGAAATCTAAGAAATTCTATAAATTAGAAAACAAATGTCTAAGAAAGTGAAAATAGCCGATCTACAAGCTCAAAACGCGGCACGAAGCCGACACGTTGTGAGCTTGTAGATCTACTGTTTTCACTAGTATGTCTTTTGGGTCTCGAGCTAAAAAGTTTGGGAGCCACTGCACTAGAGGGCTCTGCTATTCTGTTGTTGAATGAAATAAACATGGTGCTGGACGCAGCGTTACAAACAATGTCAAAATAGTACTAAAAAATATGTTCATGAAAACATTGGAGGTACACATCATGGCAGTCTGTGGGATCACAGATCAACCGACGTCTCTAACCAGCACGTTTTCTGCTCTCAGGTGGTGCTGACTGCCCGCCACTCCCACGCCTCTCCCTTCGCCCTCATCGAGGGGTGGGTCTGCCACCTGCTCTTCGGCTCCGCTCTGGGCGCAGCTGAGGAGGACCACCACGCCGCCCCGGCCTCACCCGCCAAAACCAAGGAGGAACTGGCCGAAGGCACTCGCAAGAGGAAGGCCAAGAAAGCAGAGTAGAACGCCACCCTATGAGACTACCAGCGAGAGGAGAGAGAGACCTCCCCTCATGATGGGGCTTTCCTGATCCTCACCGAGGGAACAGGGGAAGTTTGATGTTTACCAAATAAGGCCCTTTCTATTCAGGACAAACGGTGCTTTCTGCATATTTTACAGTATGAGGACTCTGTAAATAAACGACACATTGAAGACATCGAGCCAGCCAGTACTAATGAATTGTTTCATACCAAAATGTGATATTCACCATTGACAAAAATGACTGCTAGCATGAACATAGATCCTACTATAGAATATACTTGAAGTTTTAAGTGACATTTTGTGGTTAGAATGTATTTTTGTTAAAAGCTCTATATTCTAATAGTAATCATTGCTATGGAGTGCTAGTGAGATGGATTACCAATTTCAGCCAGTCAGGAGAGAGAAACCTTTCATTAGCTTCAATGCCAGTTCCAGTTAAAAATGTGTCTGCTCTGTGTTGTCTCTGCTGCTTTGTGTCATCACCAATTTCACTTGTTTATCCTGTATCCTGTATGAGTTCTCTTGTGATTGGAAGAAATTGGTATTCTGACTTGAAAATCTATTTTCTGTTTACTTAAGTGCTGGAGAGACTGAGAGACCCCTGTTACTGAACAAACGCTCTATAGCAAAGACTATATGAATATAGAGCTATTCAACACTTACTAGAAAAATGTCACTTACTCCACTTTTTTATAGGAGGCAAAGCTGATTTAATTAATACATATTTATTCAGCAATCATTTATCATTTAAATACTGCTGTCCCACACTGGATACAGTACATCTTGTTTTGGAATGAAACTGTTCATATTGACTTATTTATTTGTGTAATTTATTGTTCATCAGTGCATCAGTATATGTGGTAAACCTTGTTGTGGAAGAAACATGGATCGTTTAGGACAGTGGTTCTCAAAGTGGTTCCCTGGGACCCCCAGGGTTCCCTGAGAGGGTTCCAGGAGGTCCCCAGCAAAATAATTTAATATAGCGTTTAACCACTATATATTTCAGCTACTTTTGACAGCTTTTACAATATGTCACAAAATATTTTCAAATGGGATTCCACGGGCCAGATTCATATCAATTTGCGGGTCCTTGACATGAAAATGTTTGAGAACCACTGGTTTGGGAAGTCTTTTGGCCTAAATATGGCCCTCCTTCAACGGATATCAATGGATGTTTGGGTTCTGTCAGTCCACTCAAGTTTTATTTCTGAACAGAACACATTTTGGAAGAAAAGCACAACGTCTGACATTAAATCAGAAAAGATGTCAATAAAGCAACAGTCGTGAAGAAGCATTGCTGCTTTTTACACAGGAAGGAAAAGACCCACCATGTCTTTGAATAAAGTCATGTTGAAAACATGTCCTGTTGCTTTCCCATTTCATCACCAACATTATTATGAAACTAACTGCTCTAGTCTGGCACTCAGGTGGCAGTGGTGTAAAGTAACTAATTAAAAGTAAGTACATTTACTCAAGTACTAATGTTTAGGTATTTCCTTTTAATTTACTGGAATATTTCCAATAGTTTATTGTCAATACTTGTACTTCTACTCCATTACATCTCAGAGGCAAATGTACTTTTTACTACACTACAATTATTTGAAAACTTTAGTTACAAATTACTTTGAAGATTTTGAATATTATTACAAAACATTACAAATAATGACGTGGTTAATTACAGTAACCACCCTATTGAGCTTGTAGATCTGCTATTTTAAAAGGTTTTTATACATGACGTTGACAAACTTGTGAAATACTGCATAATAATGAGTATGAGTTCTTTTACTTTTTTTAAAGTAGGCCTATATTTTGATGCCAATACTTTTGTACATTTACGCAAGTTTAGAGCTGATCACCCTGAGCTAGCAACCTCTGGCGAGGGTGTATAGGCCGAAACACCCCATGAACTGGAGGAACACTACTGATGATGCGTCCTAAATTAAAACCTAACCCCACCTAACCCTTTTACTAATTGAGTAATATTACAATTGCTAAATCAAGCATGTTAGCTTCATAATGAGGTCATAATGTATACCTAATTAAAAGCAGTTATCATTATGTTGAGGATATTTGCCTGACACTATTACTGTAGGTTAGGGCATAACCTACAGTAATAGAGGCAATCTAAAGGTGTGCATATTTGGGTCGTTTTAGCACCCTCTAGTGGACCCAGAGTGACATACTGTCAAACAGCATTACTATGATTTAGCATCCCTTTGTGACCTGTGTTACTGTCAGGGTTCCCACAGAACTCTTCCAAACTATTTTACCCCATTTCCAGGCATCATATGAGGCAAAAAATGATCCGTGACAAAAAGAATACATCTACAAGCTACAATGTATCACGATTAGGGTGACCAGATCCAAACTGTTCATTTGAGGGACAGAAGTACCACTTGTGTGGGACAATGTGGGACGGGCGGGCGGGGGGTTATTAGCAAAGTATTACTTAAGTTGCTAATAAATGCTTTGATGTCATATTCGACCATAGCCCTAATACTGCCTATTCATTTGTTATTTACCCCCCTATAGGGGATATTTCTCATGTTATTAACAGGCTTAAAAACATATCTTGCGGGGAAAAGAGACAATGAGAGATTTACATTACAATGGAATACTCTGCCCTATAATGTATTCCAGTAGTCCAGTGTGGTCCAGTCTAGCTTGCTTGCTTCAGCAACAATCAGCGTACCTATCAACACCTGCCAGTCACAATGTGGTACAGCGTCTCAATTTGGGGGACGCCTGAAAAGTCATGGAAATGTGGGAGTGTCCCTCGCAAATCACGATGCAACTTGTTACTAGTTTGCACATCTATCTTTTTGTCACGTGGCATCCTGTGACAAAACTATGTATATCCAAACATTTTCCAAAAATATTTGTTTAACTCCAAACCTTTTCCAGGCCTTGAAAACAGTTTTTCTAATATCAAAATATTTCAAGGAATGTTATGACCATGGAAAGTGGGAACCTCAGAATTTTAGAAACAGTTGTTTGGGTTTCATCATGGGAGTGAAATAACTGGCTGATAGAATATCATTTTAATACCAAGTCCCCTATGCAAAGCCGTTTACACTGAACACAAATGTCTCATCTTTGCCAAGATGACACATTTCATTTGAAAAAGTCACTGAAAGGCTGTGATTGATGACATGAACAATAACTGACAGGGATGCCATCTGAAACATTGGTTATTTGTCTTCTACGTCTTGTCCAGGCCTAATCTTTCTCCAGGGGCCCCACTTCCTCAGAGGGGCCCCTCTTCCTCTTCTTTGCACCTGTGCTTGCCGGTCGGCCTAGAAACACCTAATACGATAAAAATGGAGTCTCATCGCTTTTCTTGTTGTTGGGTGAAAATGGACGACCATATCACATGACGTTGATCGCCTTCGCTATTCGCTCATACTAGGACATGATGTTTTGTATGCGGAAGTATTCCTAGTTTCCTACGTTCTGTATGCGGAAGCATTCCGACGAGGAACCGCGAGACTCTGAGAAGTTTGAGTAAACATTAATTTATTGGAAACATATTGACTAACACATGCTGACGAGTGGACGGGTCTGTAGATAGAAAACTTTATCGACAATGCGGTAAGCACCTTATTGATTTGTACATGTTTTGAGCCGAAAATGGATGTTAGGGCTCACCCAGCAAGAGCGTTCTGACTCCCCTTTATAACTCTTGTAGAGATAAAACGTCCCAAAATAAAAGCACTCTACAAGAGTTATGATTTATGGCTAGTGTGCAGGTGAGGGTCTGTATTGTCATAGTGGAACTGGGGAGTGGGAGACACAACAAACTCTGGGGAACGGGTCCATAGAAGTCAAATTAGTGGCAGGCCTTACTGGGGTGTGAGTCTGCATAATGTTAATTACAATTGCACTGATGTGACATGAACCCACACAACCAAAGGTAATAGGGGGAGAGAGGAGGAGAAGAGAGAGGAAGGGGATGTAAGGAGGAAGGGAGGGGGAGGTGGAAAGGGGGGAGGAGGAGAGGGAAAGGTTCCCTTTCTCTTTAGCTTTTTACTTATAGTTCTTACCATTTTAACTGAGTGATACAGTCAGACATTTACCTTTGTAAAGGTACTAGTGTCAGACATTTAGCATAAATGGCTGTTTACATTTCTGAGTAATTATTAATAAGTATTCAATCAATCAATCAATCAAAAAGCTGCCTCACTCTTCAGAAACAGGACATAGGCTCCTGACCTACAGTATGGGCCGCATGGCTCGGGATGGGAACTGTTGGCTAGGCTACATATTAACTTTCTAGTTCTTTGAATAACATGTCCCAGTGTGAAAGAGCTAGACCGTAGCAGTACATCAACATCTCCATTACATATACATAACAACACAAGCTGTTATGGGAGGGCCACAGCAGAGAGGTCAGAGGTGAACCCGGGGTCATGCCCTGAGAAAGTGAGTATCCTTTTGCCCTGAATGGCCTCCTGTCCAACCTCTGTATGAGCGGCAATAAACCATCGCTGGCAATAAACCATCGCTGATTAACTTAACAGGAGGTCATCTGACACCTGACCCCTGCTCCTTACAGTCCACACAGCAGTGGAAGCCATCATCATGGAGATAAAACAATCATCCCCCGTAGTTCCTCCAGCCAGAGATCAGTTTGCACCTACAGAACTCAACTTACATTTCTACTAGCGGTGCAACAGTTCATCCAACTAATCAATGTAATCAATTAAAAAAGAAAAAAAGAAAAAAGATTTTTTTTTATTGATTAATCACAAACCAAACTATTTAGTTGGTGAAGTAGCCCTTTAAATTGAGGGAAAGACAACAGAGGTCTCCAGCCAGAAGACACTACAGGGCTTCCAGTGTGGCCCCATTCACTTCCTTCTATATAAACACACATTACTGTGGCCTACTGAGGACAAACTCTATGCTGAACAACCACCTTGATCAGTACATTGTTACTGTCCCTGAATCAGTCCCATGATAATGATAACACAGTCACTGTGAAACTTAAAGCATCGAAGCCTGTGAGACACTAGTTTGTTTTACGTTTGCAATGGAGGAGTTTGATGCATCTAGCAAGAAAACAACTCTTATGGTTCTAAAACCCCAAAGACTCATCATCCAAGGATGAACAGTAGGGTACCACTCACCAACTAAAACAAACCAAAAGGACAAGGAAATTGCCTCATTTTGGCCAGGCAAAAATGCAAAGGTTTCAGCCGTGTTGGCCTACATCATCAGTAGTTGATTGTACTGCTTGTGTTTCCAGTTTTGCGGTGGAGCTGGTGGATGAATGCACTGTTAGGCCTGACATCTTGTCAAGGTGCTTTGTACCACAGCCTCCTGGGTGCCACAGTGGAATGTTACAACATCTGTTGAACCAATCACTGGCAATACTAATCACACACACACACACACACACACACACACACACACACACACACACACACACACACACACACACACACACACACACACACACACACACACACAAACATGCATGAGCGCATGCGCACACACTCGAATGTAGGCACGCACACGCACACACTCATAATGTACACGAGCCACTAGTGAGCCCTCAACGCAACTGAAACGTTTTCATCTGTTGCCAAAATAACTAACATCAACTCCAGGCCAGATCTGAATTTCGTCCGAATTCCTCTAAAAAGTGCGACATGATTGATAATTCCCGGTAGCCGAGTGGTTGTGGGTTGAACTCCCTGGGCAGGTTGTAGTGATGGGGGTGGGGGTGGGGGTGGGGGCTATAAGAGCCCAGCAGGAAAGGAGGACCTCCAACAGTCTTCTGTGAGGGGACAGACAGACAGAGCTGGAAGAGGAGTTGTCTCCATGAACTGATCCCAGGATACAGGACTGGACCTCAGCACAGCTCTGCTGTAGAGACCCACTGCTCTGCATCCGCAAACTGCAGCAACTCAACTCTTCCTTTCGCCTGTTTCAGAGGTACAGAATGGCTGTAACTATCCATGATTTTCTTAGAGATAACCGAGAAGCATATATATATATATATATTATTTTTAATCAATGACTCAACAAGAAACAATTGATAATAAAAAAAATGTGATTAGTCTGATTAGCCACTTAAGCCCTACTTTATGTAAAAATAGTAAATCTACAAGCTCAGAACAACGCGTCACATTGCGATTATTATAATTAAATTGATTATTATTTGTATAATGAATTAATTTGTTTGCTTAACTGTTGCACACCTATTCATCGGTCAGAATTCCTGACTAGATTGCTGGCTAACTTCAGATGCCATACACATTGATACAAAGGAAACCTTCTTTCGGCAGGGCAGGAGATCAACTTCTTCAGTGCTTTGAAGGCTGGTGGGTCTCTGTTGGACAGAGCAGAACGGCAGGGGTCTCGGTCTTGTCTTCAGCTCGTTTTGGGGGTCATTTAGGATCATGCTGTGGAGTCTGGTGCTGCTTGGGGTCCTGTGTGTGGATAAACAAACCGCAGCAGGACAGAGGGGTGAGTGCAACATTTCACTTCATATTGCAGTAAGAGAGGTTATCAGATAATATAACATTAAAACAACACCAACTTTTTAACGTTTTATATTTTCATTTTTAAAATTTTATATTCTTTGACTCTATGTTTGAATTATTTTGAAATGTATCGAACAATTTAGCCTATAGTGAGTAGTGCCAAAATAGGAACAGCAGGTTTGTTGAAAAGGTGGTCAGACATAATGTGAAAGAGGATCAGATGTAGTGACTCCAGTACATTCCACGTCTAGAAGAAGCTTTCCTCTTCTGGAATCTATTCAGCAAACAGAGATGCTCCTGATGGGAAGAACACACTTCTTTTCCCACTTCACACATCCCTGCACTGCTCCCTGGAGGATGTGTGTGTGTGTGTGTGTGTGTGTGTGTGTGTGTGTGTGTGTGTGTGTGTGTGTGTGTGTGTGTGTGTGTGTGTGTGTGTGTGCGTGCGCGCGTGCGTGTGTGTGTGTGTGTGTGTGTGTGTGTGTGTGTGTGTGTGTGTGTGTGTGTGTGTGTGTGTGAGTGCGAGCTGTGTGTGTGTGTGTGTGTGTGTGTGTGTGTGTGTGTGTGTGTGTGTGTGTGTGTGTGTGAGTGAGTGAGTGAGTGAGTGAGTGAGTGAGAGAGAGAGAGAGAGAGAGAGAGAGAGAGAGAGAGAGAGAGAGAGAGAGAGAGAATAGCCAGGTCAGATAGGACAAACTGTTTAAGCATATTAGGCATTTACCTGATGCAGAGCAACTAATTAAATCTAGTCAAGTAGTAACTATAATGCTTGGTAAACATAAAACCTATCATCTGTAGTATAATAACATTCTTTGTTGCCAAGGAAAAAGCATACAGTATGTATCTAAACATACATAACATATGGAAGTAACCAACATACATCTGCATAGTACATCAGTAGTAGCCCGTTTGTGCAATAGTTATGTTATTTTACTTGTATTTTCAACTTGTACATTCGTTGTTGTAAATGGCGCACAGCTTGTTGATGCAGCACTCTTGGAACAAACCTTAAAAAGGAATATGTTCTTAAAATATAGAGCCCCCCCCCCATGTTATACAGCGTAGGAGGAAGGCATACAATAGGAGTTGACCTGAGGGGTCAGAACTACAAAACATTCATAGGGTCGTCTTTACATGAGGTCGATTTTTTAGTAGACGATAGTTTTTACTATTGATTCGGCCATTTTGACACACGGAGACGCGTTTTTATGACCCAATCCGATACTTTTCGGAATTCGGCTCTGAAAGTGCATTTCTGTGGTTTCGCATCGTTTTCGCACCGATGTAATATAGGAAATCGGCCGCGAGTGAAAATGCGATGATGTCATAGCACCCCCTCCCCTGCTCCCCTCCCCTGCATGCTGCATAACAGTGTCACAGTCTGTCAGACTAACCGAAAATATTATTATTATTATTTGTGTTGTTGTAGGCCTAATTAAAACCCAGAAAATAGCCTAAACTGAACACATAGTGATCTATTAGCCCAAACCTCATTTGAAAAATGTCAGGAGTTTATGAAAGCCTTTTAAAAATGTCTATAGCCTATTGGCTATAAAACATTTATTGGTTTATAGACAAAATAATCAATTACAACTGCCAGCAGAAGTAGGTCAGATGATGATCAATAATTACGAGTCGCACCTGGAAGCCTAGCCTGACGGAGCTGCAACAGCTCTCCTCTCCGCAAAGTTAAATTAAACCATTAGGCTATGGATTGGTATTCAATTCTAAGCAAACTAATGATTAATGACTATTTTGCGTTCCCCCTTTTCAACTTCTCACCAACAAATACTGGATTAATTCTTCACGCACCGTGACCGCATCTCATCACAGAAGCAGCGAGCGGACTAATGAGTGAGTAATATTGTAATATGCTGAGTCTTGCTGACAGACAGACAGACAGACAGACAGACAGACAGACAGACAGACAGACAGACAGACAGACAGACAGACAGAATAAACAGTCCAGTGTCAGTCCACTGTTAGACCTAACTGTCCAGTCAGTCAGAGACCACGACTCCACATCATAATCACAAAAACTTATATCCTCGCTCCCTCTCCTCTAGGCAAAGAAATCATGTCCATTATGAGCTTGCAGATCGGCTATTTCGCTTTTTCTCTCAGTGCGTCCAGCCTCCTCTTAAGGCACGCATGTTGCTTTCATCATCATCATACCATTTAAATATTAAAACAGCGAAATTAAACAAATTCCGCATCCCAGTGCACCAGTGCGTCAGTTCAGTAAGAGCTAAGGTATGGCAACATGACTGTTGTCTGGTCTTGCACGTGTGAAGGCACGCTGCAAGACAGTCATGTTGCCAATACTTAGCAACAGGCATGATGAATTTATTTTAATAGGTACATTTTATTATTTCCCCTTGTAATCAAGGTATGGTAGACTACCATACCCATATGTGCCTCTGTAAACTACTCCGTTCGTTCGCTGCCTCGCATGGCGTTATACTTCTGTGTTGCAGATAGAAGACAGAACTCACTTTACATTGCCCATCCCTGTAGATAATGTCCAGAAATATGCTCCATAGGCTATAAATGTTCCGACCTTCATCTTGTGAAACACCAACAAAAGGTGACTTTTGTTGGTGTTTCACTTCACCTCGCTAAAAAACCTCCTTTTGCGGGACTCATTGAATATGCGAACAGACGATAATAATATGGATTTGGGAGCATAGCCTAATTACAAAGCATGTCTCATTAAAAACAATATAGCCTATATTTTATAGTTGAAGGGTAAATACACAGTATAGGCCTATGTAGGCTGGAGTGGGAACATGACACATTTTGCTTGATTCATACGTTGTCAACTTGTCGTTTAAACGCAGAAAAACGAACCAACAACCAGGTGTAAACGCGACGTTTTTTGGGTAATAAATCAAAAACGAGACCGGCAGCGTTTACAAGCGAACTGGTATAAAGACCCCGTCATCACACTAGCCTCCCAGTCTGCTCCCAGGTCTGTCATTCCTATAAGTCTGAAATAACATCCACCCCCTCCACCATTCTTAGTTAAAACAAAAAAGACTCCGCTTTTTGGGGAGGAATCAGCAGAACCTTTTCTGTCATGCCAAAACAATCTTTCATTTACAGAAATGCACAATGTGAAAGATGCAGTAAAATGTACAATGTGAACGGTGCCATAAGTCTTTTTATTTGGGCTGTATTTTGATTGATGCCATAAAAGGCCTGTACATACTGTCACCGACCACCAAACTTTTCATCTGAGAGTTCCAACTTTCCACCATGCAGCTTTCCGAACTCTAATTCAGTGAAATGCAAGTGACGTCATTTTGTAGTTGAACTGGACCTTTCTGACAAAAGGTTCTGTGGTCGGAGACAGTATGGACAGGCAAGTTAAGCCATAAGAGCTACGTAGTACTTAAGACAATCAAAATACAGCCCTTAGTGTTAAATAGCTCTATATTCTGATAGCAATCACTGTCATTGAGTGTTTGTTCAGTAGGAGTCTTCCATGTCTCTCCAACTCTTTAGTGAATACATTGGATCAGGAGAGAGACCTCTTACAGGATACAGGATAAAGTTAAAAAACTGAAATTGGGACTAGAGTGATGAAACAAAGCAGTGAGCAGACCCAATTGGAACTCTATAAAATTGAAGCTAATAAATGGGTATTCTCCTGATTGGCTAAGATTGGGAACCCACCTGAAAATATAGTTTGTGTTTATTTAACAGAGAGATGGGTATATAGACCTAGACTGTTACTGAACAAACACAATATAGCAATGATTATAGAGAACTTTAACTTTTTAACGAAATAAATGTATATACTATACAGTATATGTTAGGCCTAGCATCCCTATCCTGGGGTGAACATTAAGCAAAACTGCTATTTTCAGCTAATATATTTAGTGTAGAGCAGAAACAGAAGGCTAGAGCCCCCGGGAGACTCTGCTAAACTAAGAATAAGGTTTAAGTGGTTAACAAACGATTCTCCAGAACTGCATATTCTTCTGTCAGACAACATGTCTCTGTGTGTGCGTGTGTGCATGTTTGTGTGCGTTGAGAAACCAAGGCCAGACAGTTGAGTGCTGCACAGAGAATTCATTCACGAGAGCGCTTTCTATTCCCTTTTTCTCTATTCTACTATGCACCATTTTTAAAGAAATGCTATATCAAGATTCTTCTTGAAGAGCCTTTCCGTTAATTTAGACATTGATTGATGTTTTATCATTGAATTGATTCTATTTTATGTCACTCACGTGTTGCCCATATACATTAAGGGGATAATTTGATGTCATTGATGTGCTGTCATAGTTGTAGACAGGCCTCCAAGTATGATAATGGGTCCTGCACTAAGAACTTTACAGTAAATGACCAAACCTGCCTACTGCACTGGTAGGCAGGTTTATAAACTTTCTACAGCCCTCCTCTGTGACACAGAGATAGAAATGGTACCATCTTATAAATAATGAGCATTAGTGAGCAGTGTAGTCTGTCTGAACATAGTGTACACATGATGAATGGTGGCCTGCCTCTCCACCGTCCACACGCATGGTAAAAAGGTTAATTCAGGTTAGTTTAGTTAACACAGCAACGAAGCAATGTGGCGAAACTGATTACGATTATTAAGAATAAGAGCTAAGTGAGTGAAAATAGTTAATAGAAGCAAAGAAAGAAAATACATGAACAAATGATGCCCCCTATGTCCCCACATAAGTCACTGAGAAATAATCAATGGTGTTATCCTCTATATCAACTAATTTAGTCTCATTACCAGGATTTAACAGATTTAACTACTTAAATCCTATATTTGACCGGGGATCCCCCAGGGCTCTATACTAGATCCTCTAGAATGTCCCTCTACATCAAATAATCTCCTCTGCGAAAATATCCAATCTACAACTTCCAGGCTACTATGCGTTGCGTAGATCGACTGTTTTTGTTGAATGCTGGTCCCAGGAAAAAGGACACTGGGTTCATGTCATTGGTTAAAAAGACCACTCCTTGAAAAGCTCATTAGACATTAACATAAAAAAAGTGTCGTGCTCAATATATTCTAGAGGTATAAAGATTTGAGGAAATGTGATGCTGTATGACTAACAGCAAGGTTATGGCCTGTGTGTGGATTACCAATACTTTCACTCATGTATACTGCCATGGCAATTGCCAATGTAGATATTCCAATTAGTGTAAAGGTATGCATCTAACTCTAGTCAAATTCTGGCCTGGTGGTCAAATAACTTGGATATATTGAATCTGGAAAGATTGGTCTTTAATGTACAGATTTGATACATTCATTTATGCATCCCTTCATTTTGGGAGTAATGCGCTAAGGATGCTGAAATGATTGGCGTGATGGTGGAATGTGTTTTTAACTGCTAATCGCTTATTAATGTTCAATTTTTGGGGTGATTCAGATGGAGAAATTATCAATCAGATCAAAGGAACCAACATGGCCCTGGCGGAGATCAAGGAACTTCTGAAGCAGCAGATCAAGGAGATAGTTTTCCTGAAGAACACGGTCATGGAGTGTGAAGCATGTGGTGAGTATATATAGGCCAACTGGACAAACATCACTAAATGCTGATTTATTGGCCTTGGATCAGTGGATCTGGGCCTTTTTAATTTCAAGGATCCCCATAACTCAGAGAGTCTACAAATGGAAGCACTTGTGAAAAAATCTATAGTTGGGCTTTCTAATTATTATTATTATTATTATTTTAAAATATGCCTCTGTCTGATTGTAATTGAGTGTTTTCTATTTTAATTTTTGTATGTTTTGGATGGAAATGAGCTGAGGCTAAATACAGCATATTTACAACTTAATCATGTGTATGCAATTACATAAATCATGTTTTAGTGTTCATTAATGTGCATCGTCCTGTCCAAATAAAATAGGTACATTTTGGTTCCATTTGTACACCATTAAGTTAACATTTATTTTGAGACAAAAAAAAACCATATCAGATTAAAGTTACAAAGTGCTTTCGTACAGTGGGGCGGCATAGCTCAGGGGTAGCGAAACCGTTATTAGCACGAAGGGTTCCCAGTTCGAATCCGTGCTCCCCCTGAGTTAATGTCGAAGAGTCCTTGAGCAAGACTCTGAACCACTAATTGCTCCCGGTGAGTAGGTTGGTGGCTTGCATGGTTTCCTCCGCCACCGGTGTATGAATGTGTGCGTGAATGGGTGAATGTAATGCACAATCTATGTAAAGCGCCTTGGATAAAAGCGCTATATAAATGCACCATTTACCATTTTACCATTTACAGTGGTTCTCAAAGTAGGGTACAGGGACCCCACCCACGGGTCCTTGGGGGTTCCAGGGGGTCCTCAGCAAAAGTATACCACATCACAATCATTTTAACCACTTCATATGTTGAAATATCCTTAAAATATTTTAAACATATCGAAAATGTTTCAAGGACATTTTTGATTGGCACAAATTATTTTCAGATGGGTGTCCTTGATCCTTTTTTTGAGAACCACTGCTTTAGTGCATCAAAGTGAATAAAATGAAAGGAGCAGCAGAACAGAAGCATGAACAGCAGATCACTGACCCATGGTGTTGTGTTTGTGCAGCGATGGGAGGGACGCCCCCTCGTCCCTCGTGCATCCCCAACCCCTGTCCCCCCGGGCAGAAGTGCACCGAGACGGTGGACGGCATCTCATGTGGTCCCTGTCCTGATGGCACGGTGGGCAACGGAACAAGCTGCGTAGATGTGGATGAGGTGAGGATGAGGATGCTGAAATGACATATTGTTGTAATTATTCCATCGATTATGTCTTCGATGAATCGAATATTCGAGAATCGTAGGTTTTTATAGGCGGATAATTATTTGATACATCAACGAATTGACGCAAAAAAGTCACATTTGTTTTAGTCTGATTAACCATGTACTTGATCCTTGTTTTATATGGTGTCACACAAAATAGTGAAAATATCCGATCGACAAGCTCACAGCCCGCCCATTTTATTTAAATTTCTAGTTGATGGCTGTAAGTGTAACCATGTGTGTGTGTGTGTGTGTGTGTGTGTGTGTGTGTGTGTGTGTGTGTGTGTGTGTGTGCGTGTGCGTGTGTGTGTGTGTGTGCAGTGCACAGTGATGCCGTGCCACATGGGTGTGCGCTGCATCAACACGTCTCCAGGGTTCCGCTGCGGGGCGTGTCCTGCAGGCTGGACTGGGCCGGTGGTGCAAGGAGTGGGCCTGGCCTACGCTACTGCCAACAAACAGGTGACTGTAGAATCAACCCTCCATAGAGCCTCAAAGTGGGCTCCGGGGACCAGGGGCGTCACAAGTGGGGGGAAGTGGGACTGAGTTACTAGGGTCCAAGGTGGAGGGGCCTTAATTATTATATACTTTAGCTATTGAAAAATAGCAGATATATAAGCTCACGAGCCCGTCGAGCTGCAAGCATTAAAGAACCACTTCACCCATTTTCAATCTATCTTCATATAATCAGTCCTTACTAATGTTCATTACAAGATGGGCACCGTTTCTGTCTACTCGGTGTATGTATCAGAGGAGGGCTTTGGACAGTTCAGAAACCTGGCTACCAGTGACATCATCGCTAGGCAGGTTTGCACATGTCAAAAAGGCAAGAGCAATGGCTTCTATTTCAGCCTGCTAACTTTCCAGGAAGAGAAAGGCTTTAATAGTTTGTAGCTTGGAATCCCCAACGATGGTGTCATTAGGTCTGGATCTAGGTATGGGCACGAGAGAGCAAAGCCCCACCAAATAACCTGAATGCTCGACTGCCCCACCAAATAAACTATTTGAAATGTTACAACTGCCGCTTTTCATCCGAAGGTTCTTAGAAATATGCATGTCTGTCAGTATCAGTCCCACTCTCTGAACTGTCCACAGCCCACCAATGAGTCATAGAGTGAGTTAACAGAAACTGGAATTGTTCTTCTTTAAGTTGATTATAGCTCCATTGTTAACGGTAAGTCGAAGAGCTGGCTGAACAGCAGCTGGACCTAATTATGACCATGAATTAGTTGAGTTGTAACAAGTTCCATTTTTAGCATGTTGTTTGTGTTATTTTAGTACATACTGAATTTTATGTTAATACAAACATCAATTAATCAATCAATCAAATTGTCTGTTTCTGCTCCTAAAGGTGTGCAGGGACATTAATGAGTGTGACGGTCCCAAAAACAGAAGCTGTGTGGAGAACTCCATCTGCATGAACACTCCTGTAAGTTTACGCACCTTCCTACAGTAGTTTACACAATAGTATCTGACACAGATTAAGGCAGTTTAGCTTTGTTCTCATATTAACCACATGAACTCTAGCTAGCATCCCTATTCTGGACATGTGAAAAACTAAAAGGCAGTTTGTAGATGGTCTGTTTTAGCAGATATTTGCATGTGTGTGTCTCATATTACTTATTGTCTCCACCAGCCGAAGGCTGAGGGAGAGTATGTTTTCCCCTCCGTCCGTGCGTCCGTGCGTGCGTCCGTGCGTCCTCGCAGTTTGTGAGCAGCTAATCTCAGTCACCGTTGGCCCGATCGCTGCCAAACTGAGCACACACACTCCCTGGATGCCAATCTAGAACCTCTGCCCCACATTTTTCAAATCAGCCTCATGGTGGCGCTATAACAGGCCGATTTGTGTGGCCTGGTTGTTACCAGCTAATCTCCGGCGCCGTTGGCCCGATCGATGCCAAACTGAGCACACACACTCCCTGGATGCTAATTCAGAACCTCTGCCCCACATTTTTTAAATCAGCCTCATGGTGGCGCTATAACAGGCCGATTTGTGTGGCCTGGTGGAGACCTGTGCTCGGAAGAGCACTGCTTCTAGTTTCACTCTGTATCTGTACTTTGCTGTGCTGTCTCACACTGGCTCTCATCTTCGGGTCCGGGGACCACAAGGGGTCAAAATGGTCCCCCATGGGTCTGTAGCTACTAACTCTAACTCTGAGAGTGTAAAAATGGAATAAAATGGACCTGTAATAGTTTGTTTTTTTGTTATTTATTTACCCAGGTTAGTAGCTGAGCACAAGTAGGCCTATACTCATTTTCAGCTCCCTGCACATAGACACACACATTAAAAACTATGAGCTGACCAGTCGATCCCGACCACAGTTTTATACTGTTAGCCAATGAGCAGCTCCACTGGAACAGTGGGGCTTGAGCCCCTGCCTTTTATCCATCTGTAAAAAGTACCCTCTCCAGACCACGAATGCAGTTTTTACTATGGTGAAAGAAATGCAAATGCCCCAATTTCCATGCCATAACTGAAGGCAGCATTTAAGAAAATTGCCTTGTCCAAACTCTCCTGAACTTGAGTTCAGCATCTTATGTTGTAAGAATTGCAATTGAAAGTGTAGAAATCCAATGCCGTTATGCTACATCTTCAGTATTGACTTGATTATGCTTAGTTCAGTGTGGTATCAAGCACTGACAATAGCCGTCTGCTATTTTCTATATTTCCACCAAAAGGCCCCTGCCTCTCTAACATTCTCTGCACGTCCCTGGTTGGGTGTTCAGTGCCTTGCTCAAGAGCACTTCAGTTAAATGAACATTTGACAGTGTAGATTGGGGTCCCAGAGAGTCAAAAAGAATGGTGTCAAAGGGGATCCGTGACCTAATGCATATCACACTGGGAGTCCTTGAAATTCAAAAGGATAGAATCACTGACTGTCTCTCTGTCTCAGGGCTCATTCAGGTGTGGCCCCTGTAAGCCAGGCTACGTTGGGGACCAGAAGCGTGGCTGTAAGCCAGAGAGGGCCTGCGGGAACGGACAGCCCAACCCCTGCCATGCCAGTGCGGAGTGCATCGTCCACCGCGAGGGAGCCATCGAGTGTCAGGTCAGTTCAGAGCACTAGTGTCCAGTCTGTCCCCCACTAGGGGGCGATATAGTGGTCAGGTCAGATTGATTTACCACATTACACCACAGCACTGTTCTGGAAGAAATTGGTGATGTCCTTTGTCACTTTGGAAGTGAAAATAGTTAAGTGTGTCTTTGGGTTTTGTAAGTATTGAATCAATGAAACATACTATATTAACAAGAGCTTGTGACTAAATAATAACTATAGATGCATTGTAAACATTCTCCCCCCCCCCCCCCCTCCCTTTCCTGAAAAGTAACCATTTTGGACATACAATGGTTCCATCCGAGAGCGACGATATGATATATTACAGTTATGTTGCCATCAAAGCTGTGTGTGTGTGTGTGTGTGTGTGTGTGTGTGTGTGTGTGTGTGTGTGTGTGTGTGTGTGTGTGTGTGTACACTCATGTATAACATCAACCCTTTTCCATCGCTGCAGTGTGGAGTGGGCTGGGCAGGAAACGGCTACCTGTGTGGGCCTGACATAGACATCGACGGATTCCCTGACGAGAAGCTGGAATGTCCTGAGAGGAACTGTGCCAAGGTGAGTCACTCTGATGTTCTGGAGGTTCAGGAAAAACATGCAAACACACATCAGTGCCATCTGGAAGGAATTATGAGTGAATATTATTAATGCATTATGTAGTGAATGAATCATTCTTGATAGAGGGACCAGTTGTTTGTACAAGCACTTTGTAACTTTGTTTAAAAAAGTGCTATACAAATAAAGTTTTATTATTATTATTATTGTTATTATTATAACATACGGAAATTATGTAAGGTCTATGTGTAGGCTACTGTAGTGTGTCAAACTGTGTGCAGTCCAGCTGTCCTGGAAGGATTCACTGTACATCATTTCTTTAGTCATTTTGAGTAGAAAAAAGGCGTAGGTGATTAAAATCAGTAAAAGACAACATTTTTGCCATATCATATTCCGATATCCAAAATCCCAGACGATAGTGAGTCTCATTCTGTCTATGTAGGCTACTGTATTTCCCAGCCTGAACACATTAATACATCTCTATTATACTTGGCCATTTGGTTATACTTAAGACATTGGTTCTCTTGTTCCAGGATAACTGTCTAACCGTGCCAAACTCTGGTCAAGAAGACGCAGACAGAGACGGCGAAGGAGACGCTTGTGATGAGGATGCTGATGGAGATGGAATCCTCAACACACAGGTTCCTATATACATCATAAATACATGTTCAAAAGATTTACTCATATACAGTCATATACAGTTCACTTGATGAGATGAAATGAGAAAATAATAAAAACAACAACAACAGAAGCTCTTTGTGTGTTTTAAATGCCATTAGGCTACTGATTTTAGAGTGAATTCCATGAATGCTACAGTATGTGCTGTAATGTCATTTATCCTCCAAATCTGCCTTCATGGTTCTGGACAGGACAACTGTGTGTTGGTGCCCAACGTAGATCAAAGGAACATCGATGAGGATGATTTCGGTGACGCTTGTGACAACTGTCGCGCCATCAAAAACAACGACCAAAAAGACACAGACATAGATAGACTGGGAGACGAATGTGACGAGGACATCGATGGTGACGGTTAGTTAATGTGTATTTTTGTAAGCGTGTAGAGCTGCTATTTTCACAATATTTATCTGTGGAACCCGCTGGAAAAAAACTGTTCTACGAGACCAGCACCAACACTTTGTATAACCAATAAATGCTCTCTTCCACTGTGTTGACTGTTATAGGAATTCTCAACCACATGGACAACTGTAAAAGGGTCCCTAATGCTGACCAGAAGGATCGGGACGGTGACAAAGTGGGAGACGCCTGTGACAGTTGTCCTTATGTCCCCAACCCTGATCAGGTGACATTATTGCTATTCAGTACTACCAGCTATTATGAAATGAATTAAAGAACTTGGGTCAATGAACGCACTCATGTGGTAGCATACGATATAAACTGCACAAGTGAAAGGAAGGAATTAGCCAGTAGCTACTATGCCCCTCCCGAAAAAGCTTTTGTCCAATGCTAGTTTAGCAACCGGCAGCTTGCCAAGGCTGTTGCCAAGGCAAACCTTGGCAAGCAGGAAGTTATTCTAAGCTAGCATTGGACAACAGCTTTTTGGGAGGGGCATAGCTACTGGCTAATTATGTACAGCCATTAGCTTAACACTAACATGTTCAGCTTGGTCTCATCCTTTCCGTTCAAAAGAATGCTTTTATATTTGATTGATTCAACTCATTCAACTAGTCCTCATGAATGATAATCTGGGCGGGTCATACTTTTTTTATTTTGGAAATCCAAACGTGTTGGGTGTCCATTTAATGTGTTTTTTGATGGAGAATTCAAATATGACATTATTTTTGTGATAGGACAACTCTAACCTACATTAATTTGCATTTTTAAATTGTTAATTGTACCCGTTCTATCTCATTTATAAGATAGTAAAATCCAAATGAAATCTTAACATGTGGGGTGTCTAAATTATGTGTTTCTTTATGGGGAATTAAAATATGGAATTCTTTTTTGGATAGAATAACTCTAACCTACATAATTTTGTACTTTAAAAAGGGAGAAATGTGTGATATTTACCGCTTTTTAGGATATTATTATATCCTAAAGACACAAGGGAAATGTTTTATAATGACAAAGCCAAATCAAATGTACATATTTATTAACCATTTAAGTGCATAACAGTGAATACACTTATGGATATCAAATATCACTTCCAGAATGTTGCTAAGTTGAACAAGTCCTGCTTTGACTCAGCCTTGGACATCAGCCTCATGCTGGTATCCTGATCCCTGATACCTCCATCCCTCTTTTCCTGGGAGAAGTAAAGTATTGGAGGAAGCTTCAGTCACCATTTTGACAACCTTCTCAATACTTTGGTACCTCCATGGGGGTGTTGATAACGTTCTTCAACTCTGAGGTGTTTATTGTACAGCTGTGAGGTGGCTCTGCACATCTTCTGACTAGCTAATCATTTCAGCAATGCTGGAAGCATCATCATTGATCTCAGGTGTCTTTCTGCTTCTTACTGAGGAGTAGTTGCTGCCAGGCTCACTGGCATCACTACAGTATTGCCAGTGAGCCTGGCAGCAACTATCTGTTCCAATACCCCAGAAAAAGGGACTAAAGAGGAGCCACATGCAGAGCAAATTGCCAAGCTTTTTGCATGGCTGAGAGAGAGGGGTTTTGATTAGACCTTAAGGGCCATTGGAGGGGACTCAACAAATCTTAACACTGGTGTCAAAGCTGGAGTAATGCAGAAGCTGGAGCTGTACCTATAGGCAGAAAGCTGGTCTGGTTGGTGAAGAGCCTACACACTGGTGAACTTCCCCTCCGCCAGGTGGTCATTGTTGAACTCGATGGTCCTAATCTGTCAGACAACACATTGTCTGGACCAATAAGAAAGCTACAGAGCTGCCTGCCAAAGTTATTGAAGATCTCTCGACTGATCAACACTATGGCTATCATATTGTTTCTGCAGTCAGGGATGGAGTGGTTCCTGGCTCTGCTGGAGATTGGGCCAGCAAACCACAGCCGCTGGCTCACCACAGCAAACAGACTTCTCAGGCTCTGGGTGTCAAAGCATGGATTGAGAGGAAAGAAAAAAACGGCAATCTATTGTGGAATACATTGTTGGAGTGTATTATCCGTGGACGATAATACACTCACCAACCAGACCAGCTTTCTGTCTATAGGTGCAGCTCCAGCTTCTGCATTACTCCAGCTTTGACACCAGTGTTAAGATTTGTTGAGTCCCCTCCAATGGCCCTTAAGGTCTAATCAAAACCCCTCTCTCTCAGCCATGCAAAAAGCTTGGCAATTTGCTCTGCATGTGGCTCCTCTTTAGTCCCTTTTTCTGGGGTATTGGAACAGATAGTTGCTGCCAGGCTCACTGGCAATACTGTAGTGATGCCAGTGAGCCTGGCAGCAACTACTCCTCAGTAAGAAGCAGAAAGACACCTGAGATCAATGATGATGCTTCCAGCATTGCTGAAATGATTAGCTAGTCAGAAGATGTGCAGAGCCACCTCACAGCTGTACAATAAACACCTCAGAGTTGAAGAACGTTATCAACACCCCCATGGAGGTACCCCATTGGCCATGCCACATCCAAAGTATTGAGAAGGTTGTCAAAATGGTGACTGAAGCTTCCTCCAATACTTTACTTCTCCCAGGAAAAGAGGGATGGAGGTATCAGGGATCAGGATACCAGCAGGAGGCTGATGTCCAAGGCTGACCAAAGCAGGACTTGTTCAACTTAGCAACATTCTGGAAGTGATATTTGATATCCATAAGTGTATTCACTGTTATGCACTTAAATGGTTAATAAATATGTACATTTGATTTGGCTTTGTCATTATAAAACATTTCCCTTGTGTCTTTAGGATATAATAATATCCTAAAAGCGGTAAAAATCGCACATTTCTCCCTTTTTAAAGTACAAAATTATGTAGGTTAGAGTTATTCTATCCAAAAAAGAATTCCATATTTGAATTCCCCATAAAGAAACAGATAATTTAGACACCCCACATGTTAAGATTTCATTTGGATTTTACTATCTTATAAATGAGATAGAACGGGTACAATTAACAATTTAAAAATGCAAATTAATGTAGGTTAGAGTTGTCCTATCACAAAAATAATGTCATATTTGAATTCTCCATCAAAAAACACATTAAATGGACACCCAACACGTTTGGATTTCCAAAATAAAAAAAGTATGACCCGCCCTAACAATCACGCTGATGAATAGTTAAAAATTATATTAAATTGAAATATGAATTAATTAATGTTCACTGAGGGATTATTGTTGTTGAATACCAGAGAGACAATATTTCCCCTATTTGTCCATCAGCTGGATCAGGACAATGACCTGATTGGCGACCCATGTGACACCAACAAGGACAGGTAATGTATTTAACTGAACAGTTTTATAATCATTAGAGAAGTGATTTGCACAAACATTGCAAAAACAGATGAGCTACAGTATAAGCTCTCAGCGACAGCGTGTCTCATTGCAACGTGTTGTGAACTTGTAAATCAGACAATTCTTTTTTTTTATTATATATGATCGATTAAATTGATTACAGGTAGATCTATTAACTGTTGCACCCCTAATGCGTATAGCAGGCACTAACACTAACTAACACTGTCTTTTTTTTAGATTTTTAAGCTACCACCTTTTAAATGAAAAGTCTCTCTAAACCGTTGACCACTGTGCCGGTTATACTGTAGTGTAGGTAGTCTTCACACACGAATGGACTAGATTACTGGACTAAATTATACCAGTGATTCTGGGGGTCCTTGAAATGAAAAGGTTTTAGAACCACATTTCTAGAACACATGTTCCTAAAATAATCTTTGTTCTCTAGTGACGGTGACGGCCACCAGGACTCCAGGGACAACTGTCCAGCTGTCATGAACAGTTCCCAGCTGGACACGGACAAGGACGGTAAAGGAGACGAGTGTGATGATGACGATGACAACGATGGAATCCCTGACCTGCTGCCTCCTGGACCTGACAACTGCCGCCTGATCCCCAACCCTCTGCAGGAAGATGATGATGGTACTGTAGCTCCTAAACAACTAACTAACTACTGACCAACTAACTAACCAACTAACTACCCTCTGCAGGAAGACGATGATGGTACTGTAGCTCCTAAACAACTAACTAACTACTGACCAACTAACTAACCAACTAACTACCCTCTGCAGGAAGACGATGATAGTACTGTAGCTACTAAACAACTAACTAACAGACCAACTAACTAACCAACTAACTACCCTCTGCAGGAAGATGATGATGGTACTGTAGGTCCTAAACAACTAACTAACTACTGACCAACTAACTACCCTCTGCAGGAAGATGATGATGGTACTGTAAACAACTAACTAACTACTGACCAACTAACTGACCAACTAACTACACTCTGCAGGAAGACAATGATGGTACTGTAGCTCCTAAACAACTAACTACTGACCAACTAACTAACCAACTAACTAACTACCCTCTGCAGGAAGACGATGATGGTACTGTAGGTCCTAAAAACTAACTAACTACTGACCAACTAACTAACCAACTAACTACCCTCTGCAGGTAGATGATGATGGTACTGTAGCACCTAAACAACTAACTAACTACTGACCAACTAACTAACCAACCAACTACCTTCTGCAGGAAGACGATGATGGTACTGTAGCTCCTAAACAACTAACTAACTACTGACCAACTAACTATAACTAACTACCCTCTGCTGGAAGACGATGATGGTACTGTAGGTCCTAAACAACTAACTAACTACTGACCAACTAACTACCCTCTGCAGGAAGATGATGATGGTACTGTAGCTCCTAAACAACTAACTAACTACTGACCAACTAACTACCCTCTGCTGGAAGACGATGATGGTACTGTAGCTCCTAAACAACTAACTAACTAACTACTAACCAACTAACTACCCTCTGCAGGAAGATGATGATGGTACTGTAGCTCCTAAACAACTAACTAACTACTGACCAACTAACTAACCAACTAACTACCCTCTGTAGGAAGATGATGATGGTACTGTAGGTCCTAAACAACTAACTACTGACCAACTAACTAACCAACTAACTACCCTCTGCAGGAAGATGATGATGGTACTGTAGGTCCTAAACAACTAACTAACTACTGACCAACTAACTAACCAACTAACTACCCTCTGCAGGAAGATGATGATGGTACTGTAGGTCCTAAACAACTAACTAACTACTGACCAACTAACTAACCAACTAACTACCCTCTGCAGGAAGATGATGATGGTACTGTAGGTCCTAAACAACTAACTAAACTACTGACCAACTAACTAACCAACTAACTACCCTCTGCAGGAAGATGATGATGGTACTGTAGCTACTAAACAACTAACTAACTACTGACCAACTAACTAACCAAATAACTACCCTCTGCAGGAAGATGATGATGGTACTGTAGGTCCTAAACAACTAACTAACTACTGACCAACCAACTAACTAACCAACTAACTACCCTCTGCAGGAAGATGATGATGGTACTGTAGCTCCTAAACAACTAACTAACTAACCAACTAACTACCCTCTGCAGGAAGACGATGATGGTACTGTAAACAACTAACTAACTACTGACCAACTAACTGACCAACTAACTACCCTCTGCAGG
This sequence comes from Nannobrachium achirus, assembly GCF_963921795.1. Classification (NCBI taxonomy): domain Eukaryota; kingdom Metazoa; phylum Chordata; class Actinopteri; order Myctophiformes; family Myctophidae; genus Nannobrachium; species Nannobrachium achirus. The sequence goes on from NC_137810.1 coordinate 39,054,578, forward strand.
AAGATGATGATGGTACTGTAGGTCCTAAACAACTAACTAACTACTAACCAAAAATCTAACCAACCAACTAACTAACTAAACAACTAACTAACCATTAACCAACAACCCTTTGCAGGAAGACACAGAGGATAGGTCCTTACAACTAAGTAGCTAAGTAACTAACTAACCAACCAAACAAGTACAAATACAGTAACTAACTAACAAACAACAATCTACAGGAAGGGGGGCTCCCCGCTGGACTACTGGTCCAGGCGCATACAACATAGGCTCCGATGCCTGACAGCGTGTCGTGAGTTAGAGTCCTGATCCCGACGAGATCTGCTGCGTGTCACTCCCCATCTCTCTCCCCATTTCCTGTCAGTCTACTGTCCTATCAATAAAGGCATAAAAGCCCAAAAAATTACCGGTAATCTTTAAAAACAAATCTACAATCTACAGGAATGCTCTGATGGTAGGCCCAAACAACTAACCAACTAACTAGATACTAAACAATTACTAACTAACAAACAAACAAACAAACAAACAACCCCTGTAGGAAGACACTATTGGTAGATGCTAAACAAATACGTACTAACTACGAACAAGAGGACTGTGATACTGCTGTATATGTCCCTCTATCCAAAATCCTCCAACCATCAACCACAGTGCAGGTGATGGGTAACGTATGTCTTGTGGTCCTATGCAGGTAATGGAGTGGGCAACATTTGTGAGAAGGACTTTGACAACGACACGATTGTGGACACCATAGACGTGTGTCCAGAGAACGCCGAGGTCACACTGACCGACTTCAGGGAGTACCAGACTGTCGTGTTGGACCCCGAGGGAGACGCACAGATCGACCCCAACTGGGTGGTGCTGAATCAGGTGGGTCTTTTATTAAACACTTAAGGTTTTTATTCTGTGACTTTTCAAATGTTTTATTAATGAATTAAACCAATTTGTTTTCCAGGGCAGAGAGATTGTCCAGACTATGAACAGTGACCCTGGGCTGGCTGTTGGTAAGAGCATCGACCACTTTTGATAATGAAGACCAAGTTGTCTTCAGTCAGTCTGTCTGTCTGTCTGTCTGTCTGTCTGTCTGCATGTATGTATGAGGGCCAGCAACTATTTCTTTACTTTTTGGACTAATCAAATAATTAATCATGTTTTTGTTTAATAATTATGTTTAAAATGTATAATATATCAAGGAATCAACATGAAAATAGACTTTTATATTTACCGTAATTGATTAAACCGATTAAACTAGAGTGATTAACCTTTAAAATCAATATTTATTTTTATAATCAGTTAAATCAATCAGTTCAAATAACTGTTGCACCTCTAGTATGTATGTCCTGTATGTAGTATGTACAGTATGCATTCATGTAATTATGTATAATTATCTCCAACCAGGTTACACTGCGTTCAGTGGAGTAGATTTTGAAGGGACGTTTCACGTGAACACGGTAACGGACGACGACTACGCAGGTTTTATCTTCGGCTACCAGGACTCGTCCAGCTTCTACGTGGTGATGTGGAAACAGGTGGAGCAGATCTACTGGCAGGCCAACCCCTTCAGGGCTGTGGCAGAGCCTGGGATTCAACTGAAGGTAATGGAACTGCTACAGTGGGACCTCTGGGCACCTTTAAAAGACAAAATAAAAAGATATTTACATTTATTTTATAAATGAGAGCCAAATACTGTACATGCTATTTTCACTACTTCTTAAATATTATATTTTTTATGGAAGTTTTTAGATGTATCTAAATTTTCTTTTATTATATATTAAAACATGTTATTTTGAAATATTAATATTTCTTTAAATGTAGGAAAAGAAAATGGGATTTCTACTCAAGTTGTGACCTATAAAAACTGGTCCGTGACCCACAAATGGGCATGTGCACACATAGATAGACATCAAAGGGGGCTTGAACCCCTGCCCTTTATCGCACCTGTAAAAAAGTGCCCTCTCCAGACCATGACTGTGGTGAAAGAAATGCAAATGCCCTCGTTCCATGCCATAACTGAAGGCAGTGTCTTATGTTGAAAGAATTGCCATTCTGTGTAGAAATCAAGTATCGAAAATAGCAGACCTCCAAGCTCACAGCACGTCGCACTTTCACCAAAAGGCCCTTTTAGAAATGTCAGCCCCTGCCTCTCTAACATTCTCTGCACGTCCCTGCGTCCCAGTGTTTGGGAACCACCACCAGTGCTCTAAAGCAGTGGTTCTCAATCTGTGGGTCGGGACCCACAAATTATTTTGGGGGGTCCCCAGATGATTGGCTTAATGTGCAACATTGTTTTCTCACTCAACAGTAAACAAACCAGCTTAAAGTTTAAGTTTATGGAGGGTATCTGCACATTTCTAAAGTGACAATTTAAGGACTTTTTAATACCTCTAAAATTATAAAGTAAACATTGGCAGAAATTGTGAAAATAGCCGATCTACATGCTCACAACGCCTCGCAAGATCTGCTATTTTCACAATAGAACTGTGTTATACAAAATGTAATGCCTCTACAATGTGCTCCTCAGGGTGGGGGGTCCCCAGTTAAAATATGATTATTTTGGGGGTCGCAGCCTGAAAAGGTTGAGAACCAGTGCTCTAAAGTGACGTTGCCCCCTCCCCCTCCCAGGCTGTCAAGTCCAACACAGGTCCAGGGGAGAACCTGAGGAACTCTCTGTGGCACACCGGAGACACTAGCGACCAGGTGAAGCTGCTGTGGAAAGACGCTCGCAACGTGGGCTGGAAGGACAAGACCTCGTACCGCTGGTTCCTCCAGCACAGACCTGCTGACGGATACATCAGGTACGACGGGCTGGGGTTCTCAAACGTCCATTGTGGTCCTATGAATGCATACTATAGGAACACAATGGAAATAAGTGCCCCGGATGTTTTGTGTCATTCTTTTAGCCCAAATGTATGGCTGTACCTCGTGCCGTTTGCACCTCTGTCTGATAATGTGTTCAATCAGTCAGTCAATTAGCCAGTAGCTATGCCCCTCCCAAAAAGCTTTTGTCCAATGCTAGCTTAGAATAACTTCCTGCTTGCCAAGGTTTGCCTTGGCAACAGCCTTGGCAAGCTGCCGGTTGCTAAGCTAGCAATGGACAAAAGCTTTTAGGGGAGCTAGGGGCATAGCTACTGGCTAATTCACATGAACCCACAAATCGATATGCATTATAGGCCACGGACCCCCATTTGCAAATAGTTTGTGCCAGCCAGGCAGTGGGGGGAAAAGTAATACATTTGTTTACACTCTCTTTTAAAAGTACACTCTGTTACAAGTAAAAGTTTGGAAATAAAAATGTACTTGAGTAAAATTATTGGTATCATAATATACTTAAAGTACCAAACGTATAATTATGCACCCTTTCACAACACAAGTTGTCATGTGTCTAACAGGTATAAAACTCGCATTGTGAGCTTGTAGAGTTTAAATTAGGGTGAAGTGGTCAATGTATGTTTTACAATCAGTCAAAATCTGCAAAAGTAACTAGTTAAAGTTTTCAAATAATTATAGCGGAGTAAAAGAACAATATTTGACTCTGAGTAGTGGTGGAAGTAAAAAGTATTGAAAATAAGAAACACTCCAGTAAAGTAGAAATACCTCAAAATTGTACACAAGTACAGTACTTGAGTAAATGCACATTTTACACGTAAGTAGGATCAATGTCATAATGCATTCTAATATGGCTTCCTACCTTGTTGTTGTTGATTAAATTACATGTAAACGGTGGTTCCTGGTGAACTGGGTGTCTGTGCACTGCAGGGTGCGTTTCTACGAGGGTCCTCAGATGGTGGCAGACACGGGCATCATCATAGACACCACCATGCGAGGAGGGCGGCTGGGGGTCTTCTGCTTCTCCCAGGAGAACATCATCTGGGCTAACCTACGCTACCGCTGCAACGGTGAGGAGAGTCTAAAGCAGGGCTTCTTAACCTGTGGGTCGGAACACTCAGGGGGCTTCCCAGAGATGATTAGCTTAATGTGGAACTTTGTTTTCTCACACAAAAGTAAACAAACCAACATACAGTATATGTGTCATCCCCAGTTCAGTTTGGGGAAGCCTGAAAAGTTTCCATCCATCCATCCATCTTCAACCGCTTATCTGCAATCGGGTCGCGGGGGTAACAGTTCCAACTGAGACTTCCAGATTTCCTTATCCCGAGCAACTTCCTCCACTCCCTCAGGGAGTATACCGAGGCGTTCCCAAGCCAGTTTGGAGATATAATCCTTCCATCTGGTCTTTGGTCTGCCACAGGGTCTCCTCCCCGAGTGCACTCGGGGGGCATCCGTACTAGATGCCCGAACCACCTAACCTGACTCCTTTCCAAGTGTAGGAGCAGCGGTTCTACTCCAAGTCCCTCAAAAGTTTGGGAACCCTAAACCCTTGGTCTAAACAAAGCTGGGGTTCTCAAACTCTCTGGTCAGCTCGCAAGTCATCATCTCCAGGCACACAAACTGCTCATGTCTGTGAAAAACAATAGCCTATATAACATAAGTTATCACTCTGTAAATGAGCTTGTAGATCAGCTATTTTTAATCAAGAGATTAAATCGATTAGTTAAATTAACTGCACCCCTAATCCCCTTGTTATCCCTCCCCCTCTCTCTCTCTCTCTCTCTCTCTCTCTCTCTAGATACTCTGCCTGAAGATTTTGACACATACAGGGCACAGCAGGTCCGACTGGTGTCCTAATGAAGGGAGAAGAGAGTCTAGGAAATCATTCTAATTTTCAATTGGGCTTCAAGAAAATTCCACAGTATTCCGACACTGGAATCTCTGCCTGCCTGGAAGGGTTCCTGAGAAAACGAACATCAGATTATACAGTAATGTAAACTAGAGAAAAGATCTGAAGACATTCTGAAATATGTCAATGTTCTACAATCTCGTATCCAATGTGTTTGTACCAAATGAGCCATTTTCTTTATTCAAATGTGTTTATGTCTAGAACAATACTGGCAGAATATTATTGAATGTCTCAACTGTATATTTTCTTTTCAGGGTATAACTTTTGATTGAAGACACCTTGTATGAATAAATATGGATTTTGATAATAAAAAAATTACATTGGCTTTGTTTAATACTGACATCTGCATAGTGCATACATATAACTTCTTTGGGGGACAGCTTTTAGTGCAAAAGCAAAACTGATAATTAATCAAAGGCATGCGATGCACAAATCAAAATAATGTTTTAAACACAAATCAGGTGAAAATGCATTTCAACATGAGAACAGTAACAAGGATGGTATACACAAGGATTTAAACATGGAGTATTCAGGAGACGGGGAGTGAAATCGTCAAATTAAATTGGAGAACCTTTAATCGCTACAGCAGTAGAGTAGACGTTGTATAGAGGAAAACCACCTTTCAACAAGGTTTCATTTGAGCATTTTATTTTATTAGAAACAAAACGGTTCACGTAGGGTTTTTAACTCCATTTTCTCACACAGCAACAGATAAATACTACAGATCTTTAACTATGACTTACAGGACAACAGTCATGACAATGCTATTCTCACTAGAAGCTTCAATGCAACTTAATAACGTGTTTTCCAAGGGCGCTAATCTTATTTATTTACTACTGTGGACTGTGGATAAGATAAAGACCATTCAGAAAACCTCATATTATTATTAAAGACAGTGGTTCCAACCTTTTTGTCCTTGGACCCCCCCCCCCTTTTACATTATGACAAAAGCTGAGACCCCCCATGTGTTCTCTCACTCTCTCTCTCTCACACACACACACACACACACACACACACACACACACACACACACACACACACACACACACACACACACACACACACACACACACACACACACACACACACACACACACACACACACACACACACACACACACACACACACACACAAACAAAATAGTCCTCATACGACGAATAGTGAAAATAGCCAATCTATAAACTAAAAACGCGTCGCAATGCAACACATTGTGAGATTGCTGAGTTTGAAAATGTTTCGAATTTTTAGAAATTGTGTTTTGGATATGTTTGACAATATAATTACCCAGCTTGAAAGCGGGTGAAAGAGGATTTTATGACAGACAAACCCCCACCAAACAGAGAGGGACTAAAATGATCTCCCCTGAGATCTTTGTCAGGAGGAGGGGGGGGGGGGGGGGGTCAGGGGGATTTGGGCAGGTTGGGAACCACCGATTCAGAAAAGCTATTATTAAAGGGATGCTATTTTCAGACTGAAAATGCCCTCGGGGACCAAAGCAGCATCAAGTACGAACCTCCCCACTGGCACTCCTTGCTAGGCTTGAGCCAGGAGCACTTTTCATGAGTACTGTTAAAAAGGATGTGTCCTTCCACACACATTACACTGACCTAGTCTGAAACGTCGTATCCACTAGCCTAGTAAACTGACTCCTCCCATCTTCAGTTCAAATGAAGGCAGGAAGGGAGACTGGTTTACGAGGCTACGTATCCACCACTCTTCAGCACGTTACACTGCATCAGGGATGCAACTGTCCATTTTGATTAAAATGGACAGTTGTTTATGAACCCCTAAGACCTGATGCCCATTATACAAATGCCTTCTAAATCGTCAGTTCTCACGCTTTAAAAATATTAAAAAATAGCAGATAGTACAAGCTGTGAGTTTGTACATCTGCTATTTCTGAATAGCCAAAAGCTGAAATCTAAAACGACACAGATGCTATCCTAGTTGTAATGGGCTAAAATAGATTCCAATTGATATACTGCATGATTAAACCAACACAGAATGAGGCCATGGTCTCTGCACATGATTCAACATTTTGTATTTGTTACATCCCATATCGTTGAGGTCAGTCAGAAACCCTTCATGCCCATTCTTTATAGCACTTAAGCATTATTTTATAATTCTTTGTATGACAGTGTTGTGCGAAAGAAGAAAAACAGCCAATCTACAAGTTCACATGTTGTTTGAGAGCTTGTACAGTACATTTGCAATTTTCACTACCCCCCCATCCCATAATGAACTAAGTGTGTGAGTTTTTATAATGAACCTCATTACGTTGGATCAATTGGATCAGTTTCCTTTTTCCATTTCCTGAAAAGTAACAGTTGTGGACGGTCTGACAGCGATACAGCACACACTGTATAGGAAAACCAGAGTAAAGTTTGATGTTTATATTTTATGCATTGTGCCCATGCTGTAAAATATATGCATCCTATGTGAGCAGTGGTCAGAAAGACCATCACAATATTACCATAATCCTAGAATGGCTGTGGAATTGTTTATCAACCAGGGCTGGGTGGTGATATGGACACAATCACTTCTTCATTTTTGATCAAATACTTCCATATCCATATTGTGACGATAATATACTTTTCTTTTAAATTTGAGAGCTTGCAGATCTGCAATTTTGGACCATTTTTTAATAGTATGAAATAAGGCTTAAGTGATTAAAACCAGGAAAAGACTACACTTTTGCCATCATCATATTACAATGTGAACAATTCCAGACATTATCTGGTCTCATATCAGGATATTGATATATCGATATATTGCCCAGACCCATTATTGTCATATTAAAGGATTTAACGACCCATTTTCATATAATTAGTCCTTACTCATACTCATGATAAAATGGTACAATTATTTTCTACTCAGTCTGTGGCTCGGCTGTGTGAACAATTCAGCCTACCTGCATACGAGTAACATAATGTTATTTTGTAAAGATTTAAATTTATTTTGATTTGTATTAAGGCGAGAACAATGGCTTCCATTACAGCATGCTAACTTTCCAGCTTCCATTATAGCTTGCTATAACTTTCCAGGAATAGAATGCCTGCAGTTTCTATTAGCTTGGATTCCCCATTGATGATGTAATTGGTAGGCAGATTTCTGTCCACATCCATCCTCTGAAACACAGACCAAGTGGATTCTTTTCCCTCCATATTGAGCAATAGTGAGGACCTATTATATGAAATATACAGGAGGTTGTAAATGGGTTTAGTAGTCCTTTCATTGACAGTCTGTGTGTTGCCTCAATCTAGACTCAAATTACATCCTTTTTGACAGTATACCAACACAAGCACTGTGGACCAGCAAGTGAACCAGTCCTATGATTATGTTTAGTTGTAGATTTACGGTTTCCACTCCCTTGAAGCTTTCTGTAAAACAGATTTGGAATTTCCATTAAAAGCCCACTAGCTCCTCATCTTTCCTGTTAGTGTTGGCTCTAGCGCTATGTTGGCAGTGGCAGTGTGTATGGCCAAAGTCAAGCGTCCATCAAGGAGCACTCATTCCAACTTTAATGGCCTTGGACCAAGACACTGTCAGAGGTCTCTTTTAAGCGATTCTGACATTTATGCATCTCTGGTAGTCTTGGAGCCTTCCCCAAATAGTGTTTGGAATTCCTTGTTCTTTGCCCGTATACTCCTCCATACAAATTCAATTTAGGCATTTAGCAGATGCGACACAGGGTAAACCGCTGTGCACTGAATTCCAAATGCTATTTGGGGGAGTCTCCAAGATGGTCAGTGATGCATACATGTCAGAATCATAAAATCTAATCGCTGACAGTCTTGGTCCAAGGCTAACCAACCTCAGTTCACAACACGACATGCCTTTCCCAAACCTACTGTCATGACATGAGAGATCTCTGTGGGGAAGAAATGGTCAACACAGGAGTACATTCGGATACTGATTTCTTTCCAACGACACAAGAGAACAAGCTGCACTGGATTAAGCCCTTTCTGGTTTTGCATCCCTCAAAAAAATCTTCACAGGTACAAAATAAAAATACAAAATAGAACAAGACAAGCCAAAAATAGTTTACAAAGGAAAATGTACAGAATACTTTTTTTTTTCTTCTTTTTTTTTTCTATTTAGTTTTTCCTCTTTGACATGAAAACATTTCCGGAGTATAGATCTGGTGTGAAACAGTCAGCATTCACATAGGGCATAAGAACAGTCTCTGTTCCTTCAACAGGAAGTCACAAATAAAGTGCGAAGCAACTAGTCGACTAAACATTGCACAATAGAAAAAAACAAAACAAACAGAAATTACAATTAATCCAGTCTATAACCTGACATGATAGGCAAATAAAACTATTTTGATAAGCCATGTCTTTAAAATCCCCATTGTGCGATACAGGGCCTCTACGATAAACAAGAGGAATTATGCTGTTGTGTTAAAGGACCACCCATTTTCAATCTTCATCTAATTGGTCCTCACCAATAAACCTAAGATGGTACCATTTTTGTGTGGTACTCACTCTGTGTCTCAATGGCTGCGGGCAGTTCAGAAACCTTCCTACCAGTGAGTGACATCGATAGGCAGGTTTGGTCATTTCAAACAAGATTTCAAACTTTCTTTTTTTGGGGAGGTTAATGCAAGGACAATGGCTTCTATCTCAACATGCTAACTTTCCAGGTAAGAGAAAGGCTGTAGTTTCTATTTGATTGGAAACCCCATCGATGATGTCATTGGTATAGGCATGGTTCTGAAATGTCCACATCCCACCAATGAGATGCAGAGTGAGTAGACATGCTCGGACTCTGGTTTGGGCTGGCTTTTGATAACATGTTTTACTAACATACGGACAGCTGGCACGTGCACGTATTGGTGGGTAATGTAATGTCTAGTAGTAGTAGTAGTAGTAGTAGTGTATTATTGTCAGGCCTTGTGACAAACATATCAAACATATCACACAATGCAGCTTTGAAAATACTCCACTTGAGCTTACATACATAAATCTCATATGTATACAGTATATACACATAGGTATCAAAAGGACCAGACTGTTGCGTCTATCATGTCATGCATTTGACTGTGGGACACACAGGTTTCAAGTCCCGGCTATGCAAACAGTGCAAACGCCAATCACTTCAATCACTGCCAGAGCGAGAGATAAAGAGAACAGGAAAACAACGGTTCCGTTTTCTTTACCACATTTATAAAGGAACATAAAAAAAACAAGACAACATGTGAGTGGACAAGGGCCTGGATTCAGTGTTAGCGTATCTGGATTGAATGCGGTTCTAATCATAATTAGGTCTGTCACAATCATAACATAATCACCTGAACGGTTTCCATTCATCTGCATAACATAATCTGTTGAAAATGTATCATCGCAATTGCTGCATTGCGATGACTTGTGAGCATTAATTAAGGCTCATTTTGGCCATAGTACATGAATTATTTCGATTATCGGTACCGATCATTGTACAATATAAGGTATTTGTCCTATCTGCCATGTGCAAGTTTTGTTTACAAAGCCTGAAAATCAAACAGAAACATAATTTCTGTTTATGTTCCAATGTTCAACACCAAAAGCACAATGACATCATTAACGGCAATCTTTTGTAAGACAATTAAAACATCAAACTAAAAATGTCAAGATGGTGACAACACGTTGGTATGCAGGGAGACACTACAATGTATGAGAAGGAGGAACAAGCATCAACAGTCTGCATCCTCCATCAGACGGTCGGGACGAGAGAAGAGCTGGGTCCAACTAACAGCTTGCAGGACCCAAACCTCAAAAAGGTCATTTTTGGTGACAGGCTAAAATCTAAAGACATCTTGTTGCACAAAAATATATTCTGATATAAACCAGGACTTTAGGCATTGAAACAGGAGGTGGTAACAAGTGTCACGTGACAAGAAACCCGGTTAATCGTTGCACACGAGGCATGCATCCCTTTTTAGACTATTTGCCAGACAGCTTGTGTTTTAGCACACGGACCACACCAGCATAGCTATGAGAGACCTTGGTTCAGGGATTTGGATTCTGCATGCATTCTGTTAGAGTGATAGCGTATGTACAAGGTTCATCTGAATTAGGGCCACAACTCATGATTAGGGAATATTCTATCGCTTACCTTTTCAATTAATCGAATAATCGCATCGTGCAAAATAAATGTGAATATAGCTGATCGACAAGCTCACAACACACGTCGTCGACCGCCTATTTTCACTATTTGGATCCTTTTTTAAATCTTTTCAAACTTTTTGCTACAGACTTGCCCAAAACAGGGATGGATTAATATTAATCAATTGTTTTATACAATTATCACATAAAAAAAAAATCAATTAATCAAACGATTACTTCGATTAACCATTGCAACCCTAATCTGAATGACTGCTGTTCAACAAGAGAAAAGGTTTGGTTTGGAGACGAAGAGAAAGGGTCAAAGCACCACTAGGCAGAATGGTCATCGACATGGAGCTACCCTTCAATACAATAACACACCTGGCATCTTCCACTGAAGTTTGGCTAAAAAGAAAAAAAAAAAAAAAAAACATTTGGATATAACGTACAGAATAATCTATATCATCTGTTCTATATATGTTTTGTTACCTCATGGTCAGATTCTTAAAATCTCATTTGCATAGGAATCACAAATCTATTGAAGGCAAACAAAAACATTAAAATAAATCACTGATAAGACATGTACGACAAACAATGAACATGTTAACCGAAAACAAAGTTTAGAAGTTTTGTCCTAAACCAAACGTGATTCCTCTTCTTTTTTCTTTTTTTTTTACAAGTTGGAATGGGACCGCATCTCACAGACGGATTTGTGTAAAGCCAATGTTATAAGCGTCTGTATTTTTTTTCACCCACCTGTACATACATACAGTAGACATTAGAATATACAAAACATGATCCCACACGGCTGGGAGAAACTTCACCACAGGGAAGCTCTGACAAAAACAAAAAGGGGGATTACTGTGCTCAAATTGGAAAGGAAAACGACCGCTAAACCGCTTAAGTTCCATTCCTACAGGACCGTCAAGTCATAGTCTAAACTAAAGCCTACAACATCAAAAGTAAAAATCAGGCCAGATAGTTACACTCTACAGGCATGGCTTGCTCACAGCGCTCAATTCAGACAAGCATCTGCCAGCTGAAGCTAAAATCAATAAGGGTCCGTGTGACAAGGATGCAGAGATTAATATTGTTTCTTAGTCCTGCTGACAACTCAGTGTGTAAACACCAATCATATTAGAAAAAGATGTAAACACATTTCTATACTACATCCCTGATTGTTTGAGCAAGACTTTGTGGCTCTTTGATACCATCAATAGCACATTCAGTTCCTTTCTTCTTTCTTTTAGAAATATATATTTTATAAATAGTTATTACCAGGAACCCCTCAATACAAATACTGTTTCTTTGTTTGATTTAAGAACATTTCACTATGCGATTACATTAACTAAAAATGTATGTTAAAAAACACCTTTTTGGAAGGTTCCAAATGTGAATGTAGTTCCAGATTTCAATTCGCTGAAAACACGAGTTCTGGTAACTGATATTGTCCTTCTAAAGTGTGAGGGGGGGCCATGCTTTTTCAACAACTTAGCTTATTACTTAACAATTACTTAAAAAAGTGAATTAAGTGTTTTAAAGTTAAATATCCATTTAAGTAGTTTTCAATACTTAAAACGCTAAAACTAAACATTTTTTAAAGTACCAAAATCTAGTTTTACATTGAGCCCTTGTGGCTTTTCACCCTGGTTCTTGTCAGAGCTTCCCTGCCAAGGAGCGGAAAGCCTCCCCATATTTGCACTTTCCTTCAAAGACTTTAAACCCAGCTTCCTTTGCAGACAGTAGTGGTTTGTTATTTTCTTCTTCTTTTTTGTAATCTTATAAAACAACGAGAGAGTTTAGCTAGAAACTTTACTGGTACAAAATACAGTACATTGATTTGTCAAACCTTACATTACATAACCACAAATAATCACTGACCGATAAGTATCCTTTTTCAAATACAAGAATGTTACGAGAAGTGACGAAAATACATTGTCACGTTAGACACGAACGCAGAACAGTAGAATATCGATGTAAGGCAAAATCAGGTGTTCTCACAGTGACAACTTCAAAAAAGATTTGCTTCTGAAGAACTTTCTCTGCTTTAAAAATAACCTATTTTTTTCAAAGGGAGATAGGTCATTACTAGATATATTGGCATGTAGACAATTTTGAGATTTTGTCACATTACATTTAAAAGCCTGCTTTATTCACTCAGCTAACTTAAAATAAGCACCTGAATAAAATGTTAAGAGGAAATTGAATTTTGGGTTTGTGTACTGTTTATTTATTTTTTTCCTGGATGGAAAATTGAGTATCCGTGGATTTTATCAAGCCATTTTTAACTGGGATGAATTCCACTCCTGTCAGAGAATGGCACATTAAACCCCCAAGAGCAAATATGGGGAGGTTTTGCACTCCACTCATAACCAAGAAGCTTAATAAACACATAATATGTATACATTTGTCAGTTTATAAATAGACGCAAACCACATCAGTGCAATTTGTAGAACACGACTACAGCAGGATAGCGTTTTGGCATCAAACTTAAATTATGAAATGCATTATATTATATATATAAACAATATAAATAGAAAATCATAAACCAAAAGAATAAATACAAAATACATGTATAATAAATACACAAACATCATACAGTAAATGATGACAATATAAACATTTGGTTGTCAAAAATAAAGCTTTGAGTGAAAGAGAGAAAGCTGTATGGTATATATATTATGGAGAAACCAATTCATTTGATTCCAGGGTAGAAACCACTCGACTGTGGTATTTTGCACTTAAAATGTATGTGTACGTACTTATATATATATATATATATATATATATATATATATATATATAGTATGTGTGTGTAAAACAAATAAATAAAAAGCATTCAAAAACGGAAATGGTTCAGCACATCTTCCAAGCAGCTTTCACGCTACAAGAAAACACAAGTAGGAAAATAAATAAATAAATCATAAATAAATGTGACATAAAAAATAAATGTGCATTGTTGTTGTTGGGGTAAGTGTTGGCAGGTACGATATACACTGTAAACAGAGCAGGCTAGCGAAAGCGCCGCGCGATCAACCTCATTCAAAAATAATGACAGCAACAATGCCATTCCCCAGCAAGCCACAGGACGTCTCTGCCTCTTCCTCGTTTGTTTGTTTGTTTGTCTTTTCGTGGTGCATCGTCTCAGGAGGGCTTTGAGAGAGGAGATCAGACAGCTGAACGGCCATGCAATTCGGGAGAGGTTTAGTCGGCCCCACCCCCCTTTTTCATTTCTCTCCTTTCCAGAGTTAAGTAGTGGGGTGTTTCCGTTTTCCTTTTTAATTTTTTTTTATTTCCTGTGTGGTCGTGTGTCCAAGCAGCAGCTCACAACCGGTCCATCCTGAAGGCGTCTTCAGTGGCGGGGTCGGCCAGAACCATGTCGGGATCGTTGAGCATGTGGAGCCCGTCCAGGGTCAGCGGGTCGATCTTCAGCTCGTCCAGCGGGAACTGGGAGTCTGCGTCGAAGTCGCCGACGCCGGCCAAAGAGTTGGTCAACTCCTTGGAAAGGCTGGGCGGAGACTCCCCTGTTACTGCAATATTGATTTTTGTCATAGAAATTAATTAACCTTTAAACAACACAATTACAAGTTGTCCAATGGCATAAAGGCTATGGACGTGTGTTGTAATTTGCGCCCAAATTTGGAGATGACTGACATCACTGATACCGCCGCCATGGTGAAGCTGCGTTCAAACCTGAAGCTATTTCTTTGTTTATAGTCGTCGCTCCAATCGCTTCACTTTGGCCGCGCTGGTCAGCGTTAAAAAAAAGAAAAGCGTTAGAATCAAGGCGAAACACCAAGAAAAAAGGGAGTCCCAAAACCAATCACCCAAAACATTTCTGTGTCTCCCGACAACATCAACGCTGATTGGCTGTCAGGATGCGACGGGTGGAGTCGGGGGGAAGCGAAGGTTGCTTCACTTGGATATTTCCAACTGGGGCGAAGTTACAGAGGCGACCGTTCGCGCCGCCCGGTTCGGATCGTTCGCACGGCGCCCGGTCGTGCGCCGTCTCGTCTTTGCATTCACTTTATATGTAAACGTGCCGCTCGAACCATCCAGGTTTGAACGCAGCTTAACACATCGGATGCCCACGAGGTGTCAACGCGTCAATCTCTTTGATGTCGCTGGAGGCCCATGACGCTTTGGTAGCCGCATGCTGAAACAGTGCCCAAATTTGGAGATGACTGATATCACGGCTAGGTCTTAAATCCTACGAGCCGATACGTTCACCTCAGTACACACCACAACAACGGACAAGGACTAGTAGAAATACATTTCTAAATTCCACAGGGCTTTTTAAAAAGGGTGTGGAAAAACAGTATTGTTTTTTATCAACAACAACACGTGATCCATAAGCTGTCAGAAGCCATTGTCCATCTGTTTTCTTTGGGCAAGGTAGTTTGTACCCTAAATATATTCCTGTAAGGACATTGCATTACAATGTTGCACACTACATGACTACTGCCTTTTGTGCCAAGGTTGACAGGGAAATAACAAACCTTATACACCAGAGGTGTTGTGCAAGTGCAACATCTAGTGGTTGAATGTTGTCTAGTGCCACTTAAAAGCTTCAGCATATCTAAACCAAGGTATATTTAGAGGTAAGGTCACCAATGTCATTTTCGCTATCACACAATTCCAGTCGGTAGATTTTTCACACCGTGGGAGCCAAAATGTAGCCGGAAGTTAGGTGAAATGCATTCACGACTATATGACGATGTCAATGTGGTCTCAGACTAGTCTGAAGAAGAGCAGTGTGCTCGAAACATCGCTCAGCCCACTCAGTTGGTGCCAAATATAAAAATTACGTTTTGTAGTTTGGAAGTTCAGCACTTGCCTTTAAAGAAAATGGATGTTTGCCTCTTTTGAACCTCATTGCTACAAAGTTCCAACCTCAGATCCTAATGCTGCGTTCACACTTGCAGTGACAAAGCGACAGGCTTACAAGCCTTTCAATAGAAGCCAGGGACACATGCACATGAAGACCATAACATAATGCATCATGTTACACCTATCTATGGTGTGTTTGGTACTTGATGGTGACTGGAGGTACCTGTGAGGATGATGTTGGGGATGTTGCCGTGGTTGCTGTATCCTAGCTGCTGTGTGTCCTGGAGGCTGCTCCCAGTGAGGCCCATCATGGCTGCCTGCGTGTAGTTGAGGGTGGAGCACTGATTGTACAGACTGTTGGAGCTGATGGGGTTCTCGATCATGTTGAACTGCTCCAGCTAGATGGACATTTTAAGAACCATTTGTAAAAAAACATAAGGAATTAGTATGGTACGTCTACCATTTAACAGTAGCATTAGCAGAAAGGACAAAACAAGAAGGATGGCAAACTTGCTTACTGAAATTGAAACAGATTAAAACATGTTTGAACAGAAGCTATTTGTTGTTCAGATGTTTCTGTGTGACATTTAAGCAACAGCAAGGCTCTTCCTAAGACTTGTGACACAGAATTGTCTTATTAAATACCCACAGTCTCCATTTCAATACCATGGGATATATGGTATAATGGGGGAAAATGGGTACTTAAGATGAATATTTAATGGCCTGTTAATGGGAGCCATTGCAATGTCTTCAGTTCCATTAGGTATTTTTGAATCCAGCACCCATCTGATTTTGTTTTGAGATGCCTTTTTATTGTATGTTTTAAACTAGCTTACTGGATACCACAAGAGTTGTTGGACCAATCAATAAACCATGGCAATCTGTGGGTTTATGGGAATAATTAGCATAGAGTGAACACATCTTTCAACAAATCAATTACTAGTGATTATCAGTTGTAGATTTGTGGATTGCGTCACCTGATGAGACAGCGCATTGGTCTGTCTTGAAGCCATCTGCTGATCGTAGAATGAATCACCAAATATACTGCCCACCACAGGAATGTGCTGCAAGACATATCATTAAGCTGTTAATTTACATCACCATGGCATCTGAAATGAACAGCGGAGGAAAAAAAGCACAAAACATACACTAGCCAAGGAGGTGGGTTTGTTCAATCCCACAAGCAGATATGTTTTAGTAATGCCATGACAGAAACAAGCTGGAGGCAAAGTCAAAGATCGGCCAGAGTGAGAGTGTTGACCGAAGCAAATGGTTTTCTCATGGCAGCACAAACACATCTTGTAAAAACAATACATCTGTAATGAGACAAGTTGAAGCACCTCAGGAAATGAATAATAAGCACTGTGTGATAAGCTTTCTTTCAGGTGTAAGAGTAAGCTTTCTTTCAGGTGTAAGAGTTGACCGTTTTCGAGAAAGTATTTAAAATCAAAGCAGAAAGTTGTATTGAAAAGGTTCGTCTTATTGTCCAAAATGTAGCTTCAATCCCTGGGTTAGTGTCAAAATGTCCTTGGGCAATACACTAAACCCCTAATTGCTCCTGATGAGCAGGTTGGTCCCTTGCATGGTTTCCTCTGCCATTGGTGTGGGAATGTATGTGTGAATATGTGAATGTAATGCACATTGTAAAGCGCTTTGGAGAAAGGTGCTATAAATGCACCATTTACCAAAGGAAGAAAGCATCCACCATATGATCCTACATGCATAGAACAGTGAACAATTAGAGCGATGAGGAGGAAATGACAGAAGCAGCCGTGGACACCATGGACAGGACAACTGTAGACCGCAGAATGAGAAGCACTGTTAACCGATTCAGACCTAATCCCCCGACCCCACAAGGAACAAAGCCCCTTCCCCGAAAAGCAGCGAGCTCGGCGTGTGGGCGCAGCCTTACTTGAGGCGAGCTGCCAGGCGAGAAGCCTTGATTGGAGACGGGGGAGGTTGGAGACTGATTGGCTGGGGAGCCAGTCTGATTGCGGTACTGTTGGAGGGAAGAGGGTTAGCTAGCACGGAGCGCCATGACAGTCACACACATCTGACAGGAAGGGAATTGAGAAGGTTTTCCATGGATCTGTAATGGCTCTTTTTGACTACAGGAACTAAGAGACCTGTGTCGGTTTCTGCATTTGTTTCCATACACTACGGCTTGGTTTCAGATAAGGTTAACAGAACCCAACTGCTCAGGACAGGACAGTATTCCTAACCCTGAGTTCTCCAAACCCAGAACTTATACTCGGTAGGTACTGGGTTATCCATCGTAGTCAAAGAGAGTTGTTAGTTATGGGGAGTAGGTTTCTCTGGTAGGACATTATTACCAGCCACTGAGGAATACTGGCAATATATAGTCATTAACTGAGGGATCTTGTGGCTGGTGTATTTGGGCTTTTTACCAGACTTGATGTCCACATTTGTGAATTTACCTGAATGTATAGCCACACTACCTTGGTACCCAATTTGTTAACCAAGCAGACCTACCGGTGCCTTGTTAACCAGGCACAACTCCTAGTGCCTTACTTTATACTGAAGATTTCATTTCTCTATAAGCCTCTACAATGATCTGCTTTACGACCTCTCGAGAAAAATCTGGCAGTTGTCAAAAGCAATGATGTGTTATCGTAATTAAAGTAAACTTATTGTACAATAATGAAATATAAATCTCAGAGCCTTTGCCAACCACACAAGCCATTTGGATGATAGACAATGGGCTCCATTACTAGACAGAAAACGATTTATGAACTATATCCATCATTGTAAAGTGAAATATAATAGCACAAAACGTCGAAAGAAATAATGAAAACTAGAAATGGGAAAACAATATTATTACTAACAAATAGAAATATAAACTCTTCCCAAAACAATGATGACAAACTGAAATTCTATTGTGCATTTATAAAATGAACCAAAACTAAAAAAAATCATAATTGAGGAAAATAATTCTATTAAATTACAATACAAAAAATTGAATAAAACATCTTCAAATCCATGTTGAAAACGAACCAAAACTAAACAAAAAAACTAAAGTAAAACTACATAACCTTGATTGCAGGCATGTGTGCGATAGTATCTTACCGAGTTGATGTTGATATTGGTGGTGTTTTGGCTCTGGGTGTCCGGGGAGGCGCTGGAGGTGGCCGTGCTGGGCAGGCTGATGAGGCGGATGCCTTGCTGCTTCTGGAGGTCACTGAGGAGCTGGGCCTGGGCCTGGGCCGTCAGCTGGCTGAACAGAGGGTACTGGGACAGCTGCAGCTCCAGGGACATGGCCTCCATTGGCACAGCCTGAGGAAAGAAGAGAACAATTAATTCATGAACAGTCTAATAACAGAATGGTTTGGCTAAATTAATTAGCAGTTATCTGGGTAACCTGCTTGAATCCCCCGACATATAATAGCAGCCTACATCTTGCTATGCAAACTGAAAACATAATATTCAGTCTTACTGTAGTGGGAGAATACTGTAGCTTTTCTTCACCTTTTTACATTTGGCTACAGTGAGGGGCCGTGTTGTACACAGAAAACATTTTATGAGCGGAGGAGCTCTCGCATCGAGCTTTTATTGACGCCCGCAACACTCAAATCTATTTGAGTTGACTTGACTGACACAGGGGATCAAATGTGACATTGATAAGTGGCGCTCCTCTCTAAAATTCTGCTTCAAGCACTCAGGGCACTCAGAAGCGCTCAAACTTGATGATCGGTGCTAGGAGCACTCGTGCTGGATTGCTCTTTACTATAGAAATGTTTGGCTGGTAGCTCTTCAAACGCTTTCTGTGGATAAGGCCCCTGATAGTGTCCGGGTAGTTCAGTTAGTAGAGCACTTGTCTTTGGACCACAATGTTCTAGGTTCGATCCCAGGCACCACCAACTCAGCATATAAATCGGCGTTTGAGAATACCAAAGGGTCAGAAGCAGTGTATCACAAACCTCCAAATTATGGGACTGGTAGACTGGTTAGTAGAAAACCTTTCTGGCGTGGTGCCACTGCCAGGCACATAGACATAGAAAGGTAGACGCCTCCTTCGGCTCTGGTGCATATGCATCGGGGGCCAAGGGAATCTGTGACTGTGTGCATCGCTTCCACGTGTGTCACACATACGGAAGTTGCTAGGCCAATCAGAGGCAGGTGGGGGTCTTTTCGTACGCAGCCTGTAAGAACAGCTGAGCCGCGCAACATCGGAACTGGCTCTGTTGAATTGAATTGATAAGTCCCTGAAAAGACGCGCTATGATTGGCCAGTAGTCACTTGATTGGCAGCAGTCCCTTAGTTTTTCCAGGAAGTCCGGACTACAATAACAGTTGCACGTTGCTCCAATGAACTGCAGAGGCGAACGAGGCACCTAGCTTTTTTATATCTGTGGCCAGGCAGGTCACCTTACCTGGGTGATGTTAACGGGTGAGGACAGGGTGGGAGACAGCTGCTGGGGCGACTGCTGGAAATGGAGGTCAGCGCTGAGGGTGAGGGGAACCACGTTGGGTTGTCTGCGCTGTGACGTGGCTGTCATGGTGGGCTCAGAGGAGGAGGTGATCCCTGACACACACACACACACACACACACACACACACACACACACACACACACACACACACACACACACACACACACACACACACACACACACACACACACACACACACACACACACACACACACACACACACACACACAAAGACAACATTATCATCAATGATGGTGTTGCAATACGTGTCAGATTGTCTTATCAAGCTGCTACGTCTTTCACATCCTGTACAAAGCTGGAAGTGGGAAATTGGGACTTAAATACATTTGTATTTTTCCAAAGCATTTTCAATAGTCTTGACATATTTCTAAATATGAATTCAGGTGACATCTTTGGTATCTCCGTTGTCATTACAGCATCAGCAGGGAATGGGATTAAAGCAAAAACTAATCGTTTTTTTTAGGCAGTCCCTATCTGTGATTTGTGAATTACAGTTCTCAACACTAGCACCATTTCCTAAACAATTAGCACAATTATGTAGAATTATGATGTTTGGGACTATTATCATTCTAAAGCCAACTAGTTAAAAGAAATTGCAAATTGAGGTTTTAAACTTTGCGTTTATGAAATATCTGAGACCATTAGGGTTTTATGGAATATGCTTCTGAACATTATCACTTCCACAATGTATTCTATTTCTAGTTTCACCCATTCTAAAACGTAATCTTATAGTCATTAAGTCATTAAAACCGGGAAAGCAGCTGTGTCATTTTAGATGTTTGCGTTGGCTATACAAAAATAGCAGATGTACAAGCTTGCAGCACGACACTTTGTGCCACGCTGGCATTTTTCTGCCAGCGTTCAACATTTTTGAAAAATCTTGAAAGTCTTAAAACTATACTGATTTAGAAGGCATTCGAAGAATCGGCCTTAGGTCTTAATTAGGGATGCACCGATATATCGGCCACACATCGGTATCAGCCGATGTTTACCGTTATCGGTCAGTATCGGTATCTGCAAATAAAGCTGACGTTAACCGATGGCAGTAGCCGATATTTATCTGTTGTGTGTTGGTTATCTGCAGCCTACCAAGAGAGTAGATTCTGAACAGTTATTTCTTACAATGTTGATGTATTTGTTTCCCTGGCACAAAAGGGGAGATATTAACACCAAAAGCAACATAAACTAATATTGGTAACAGTATCGGCTATCGGCCATCTGTGCATCCCTAGTCTTAATGGATTAACAATACAGGGGGTGCTGTACCATGGCTGGCAGCGCTGATGCCCAGGTGCGTCAGGTTGGTGGTGAGGCTGCTAGTGCTGTTGGAGGAGCTGAGGGAAGGGAAGGCTACGGTGTCCTCTGGGTCCAGTGGGGTGGACAGCGGCGGGGGGAACTGGATGTTGGTCAGATCAGGCAGAGAGCCTCCTGTGTTGTGTGCAGCTGGGAGGCCGGTCGGGCTGACTTCCTGGTCCGGTGATGGGTAAATGCTGGAGGACAGAAATGAGGGTTTTAACCGAGTATTCCGATCTCACTGGTACCCAGCATTCTGCTCACAGTTGACAGCCATCAGTGTTTGGCGGATGGTCGGCATTCATGTTTTTTTTGCGAGCTAAATATATTTAAAAATAATCAAGCGGTAGAGTAGATACATTCCAATATAATTATAATTGTATTTGTAATTGTTGCAGTTATTCCAATATGTAAACTAACCATTGATATAAATATATCAACAGGTACTCACTTGATTCCAGGAACATCACATGTGTTGGAATTTGATGAATCGTCCTGAAAAGAGAGAAGATAAAACCCAGTCAACATTTTCTAGTGGTGGTGAACATATGTGTACACTACAAACTATGGGCACTAAGGATACATCACTGTCCCATCCATCTGCTGTGTTCCATCTTTTATGTTGACGTTTTATCTATATTTTATGTGAAACTTTTTGTTCTACAGTCTTGGCCAGCACTACATTGTAAAAGCGATATTGAATCTCATTGGGACTACTCCTGGTAAAATAAAACAAATACAAAGTAAATAAAGATAAAGCCACAAGTAAACCCATTACAGCAACAACTAGAGAGATATCTTTGTGTTGTTGGTGTGCGTGCGCGTGCGTGCGTGCGTGCGTGCGTGCGTGTAGCTCATCTTACAAGCCACTGGACTGATTAGCATCCAAATGTTTGTGCACGTAGCCAGTAGGCCAAGGAGGTTGCTGTACCCACATCTGTCAAATCAGCCTTATGGTCATATACCAGCCTGCTTTGTGCTTTATGTTATTAAACCGTAGTTTGTACAATCAATGTTTCACCGCTAAGAGTTTGGACAGAGTATTCCGATCTCACTGGTATATGGACAGCAGTACGTTCCTCTTTTAAAATGTGCGCTTTGTGTGACCACGAGAGATGGTTTCTATTTAGCTCTTTGCTGACCAGGACTCCCTGGGAAAATAGAATAAAATAAAATAAACAAATAAACCCCTTGTAGCCATTGCCTTCCCATCCACACCTTCTCGTCATCCCACATCTGTAGCTGTGCATCGTCCAGAGTAGATTCTGACTCTTCTGCCCCAGGTACTGTTAGCAGCAGCACTGATTGGTAAAACACAGAGACAGTTGCATGCTAATTTAGTATCAAATAGGGCTGTCAGTCCTTGTCCATTTTATGCCCATATATGGAGATCCCTGATGTCATCAATATTAAGCCCATATCTTCGAAAGCCCATATGTGGACATACTGTGTCAGTCTCATGTTGTCTATGATGTCAGACATCTATGATTTCTGGGAAAAGCTTAATTTTGAATTAAAGTCAATGGAGAAAATTCATTCACGAATAAATAAATGTATATAAATTAAACTATACTAGTAAGACGCCTCGGTTTTCATAGTTAACTGCGACCCACGGTCACAATAACGTATCTCTCAGCAAAATAGCTTGCATGCATGTCCAGATGAAGCCGGTCGATTTGACATCCAGTATGGCCGAAGTGCATGTCACCAAAACTGTGGGAGGAGTAGCGCCAGCTTGCGCCTTGTGCGCATCACCAGGAATGCTGGTCCCTCATTGGCTGTTAATGATGACATTGCCAGAAATGCTGGTCCCTGACTGGGCTACGGGTTAAACAAAGGAAGACACCGACATACCCAGCCGATCGCAGTACTTGTGCGCTCTGCCTGCGCAAGTAATAAAGTCGGCCCTGCAGGGGCAACCACACTAATTAGTTCCACTAATGAGTCACTGACATTGCAGTCAGCCATTGTAAGCATAGTTTTGCACTTGCTCTCAATACGTCCACAGTGAAAATCTTGGTTTGATTCCAGCGGGGCAGAGAAGCATTCACAGTGATAATCGCACCAGATTTAAGTAGATTTAAGTTCGTTTTTCTGCTATACCACCAAAATGTGGAAAGCCTTACCGAAGGCCATAAAGGAGTGTGGATCACTGGCATCCTTTAAAATTGCCCTGAAAAACCACTTACAGGCAGCAGCCGTTCGCAACTGGTAAATAAATGAACCTAGCCCAACCCTACCCTCCCCTGCCCCTTCTTTGTATATACTGTTTGTTTAGACTTACTGTTTTTTTTGTTTTTCTTTACATATCTACTGCATAGTACTGTGTTCTATTTGTCTGTCATTCAATGTTATATGAGATACTTCAATGGTTTCCAGTGGAAATAAGCTTAGTCTTTTCATGGATCTCCTTTTAGTAGACCTTGTACCAGTGAACTGTACCGTCATGAAACTGTACCTTTTTCTATGCAAACTTCTAATAAAGTCTTCAATCAATCAATCAAAACACCTAAAAATAGTAAGGTGTCAACCAAAAGACAGGGGAGAAGCCATCTATACTTGGCAGGGTGTTCCATAAGGGTCGGCCGCCGGCTTGATAGATGCCGTACTTTGAAATATTTCCAGCCGGTTACGTTTTTATGATCAGTATCCAGACTGATCTTCCTGTTGTTGATGTACAGTAAGGAGGCTTGCATCCAACAGAGCAGAGCCAACTTAACCAAAATGAAAGATCAAAAGTTACTCAGTGGTTGTTCGTAAAGCCTACGTCTGCTTAGTTGTCACGTTTTCCATTTGAAACCATTACATCAGGCCAGCCAGTATATAGCCTGGGATCGCTTCCAATTTCGGGCTTTTGATCCGGTCGGGAGTGGATGGCGTCCTACGTCATGTTGTAGTCAAAATGGATTACACTTTGGCCGGCAACACCAAACCGGAATCAGTTTTAACCCAAAACAATTCCCCGCGCTCAATGACATCATTTTAGTACCGACCCAATAAAACCCTTGATGCGGTGTAGTTTTGCTCATTCTTTGAAAAGTTTGTTTCGTATATCCATCTTTTAGTCCAACTCACAGCGGCTGGCAAGACTACACTCCTCTAGCATTTAAATAGGGATTGGGGAAACAAACGTGGAACCAAAACAAAGCGACGCCGCTTCTGCCATCCAGTCTAGGATGCCATCCGGTCTAGACTGGATCAAACGACCTGTTTAGTAAACAAGCACCAGGCTTTCCCGGCTTTCTAGCCTGGTGACGCAAGGTTAGCCAGTATACATATGTAATACTTTCTCAGTCATCTGATCACTTAGCACATACATATTTCACAAAGAGAGTAGATCTAGATCTTAGGAAACAAAGAGCAACAAACCCTTTAGTTTATACCACTGTGTATGAATAAATTACATGTCGGTGAACAGATCTGCCATTACCTCGTTTAGGCTGGAGCTCCTGCGACCCCCCTGCATATACCTCCTGGGGCTTAGGGTTCATGGTGCTCTGGTGTAAGGCTGAGTCCGAATTTGTTCTGGGTGTGAGGAAACAAAGAAAAGTCAGCAAGACAACTATTCCACACAATCTTAGAATGCAACAGAGTCTGTAACTTGGGCTGTCACGATTATGACATTTTACATGACGATTAATAGGCACTCAAATAATCGTGATTAACGATTTAATTGTGTATTTGTCATTGACAATTACATTTCTGTTTGGGCAATTATGACACCTAACTTAAATATACCAAGGATTTACTGACATATTTTACAACTTTATACTTAAAAAAGAACATTGATAGTGGAAATAGCGATGAGCTTGTAGATCTGCTATTTCCACTACTTTTTGAAAGTGTTTGAAACTACAGTACCGGTATATTAACATTTCTCAACATGGAAACGATTATGACAATTATGCAAAGATAATTGAGATTACCTCAAATATTGAGACAGCCCTATCTGTAACTACACCTCATCTATTCGTCAATTCTGTTCAAATATGTTTTCAAATCTATATATACCAGCAAGCTATATATATGTATATTCAGCGCTTCCACTTTGCACA
The DNA here is from genome assembly GCF_963921795.1 of Nannobrachium achirus. Taxonomy (NCBI): domain Eukaryota; kingdom Metazoa; phylum Chordata; class Actinopteri; order Myctophiformes; family Myctophidae; genus Nannobrachium; species Nannobrachium achirus. The sequence goes on from NC_137810.1 coordinate 39,080,046, forward strand.
GACTGTATGACGAAAGCATTTGAAAACTGTGTGAGTCAACTGTCTGTCTCGAGAGACTAGCACAACTACAACCCTGACAGCCCCACACACATCCAACCAATGGCAGCATCACATCTATTGTCCCAGCTTTGTATATGTCAAAATGATTAAGAACCATTCTCTGCTAAGCTTCGTTTATGTGTTTACTTTTCTGCGTTAGCCAGGTTGGCAAAATGTCCAGCCCGCGAGGACGCAGTGAGTCATGTACATCCACATTTTGAAAATTAAGCATAACAACGTGGGACGGGGACCGTTTTCTTCATGTTAGTAAACCTCAAAAGCAGTGCTTACCTTCGCCAGCTGGTATCTGGTGGAGGGGACAGGTAAACGGAGCTGTAAGGACAGCTGTCAATGTGAATCTCAGTTAAGAAAAATAATGTAGCTGGTGATGAGATATAGCTGTGTTATCCATGTTACCATCTTATATACATTTCCGAGGCATCTAGTTCAACCTATTTCACATCAAGGTCCATTATCAATTCGGCATTTGAACCACGGCACACCGTTTGATGAGATTTAGCCTCTCAGACCCAAAACTGTGTCTGCTCTGCATCAATGTTGGTACCATAGGAGAGATACAGTAACAGGCAAACATTCAAAAAGAACAATAACAATTACAACAATAACAATTATTCAAATTAAGTACCGTAATGCAGATGTTTAACAATAATTGAACTCTTGAGAGCGTAAGGTTACTAACTCTCCATAATTTAGCTGGGGACCACCTAGCTGGAACCCCCTCAAGGACCACTGTTGGTCCCTGGACCACTGGTGGAAAACCACTAATCTAGTTGGTACTTTTATTCATTGATATATAAACTGTATGACTGCAGTGGTAGGCCTAATAGAGCCATTATTTGACGTCATCGGTTTCTGTAATTATGTGTCCGATAGGTCCCGATTTGTAACCACTTGAACACCACCATGCCTGTTCTTTGGGCACAGCTGCAGAAAAAAAGTATCGCCAACCACGGTCAAGTATAGTGGGTTAAAGTGGTTAACCACTTTCAACTTGGCATCCTTACTTTGGGCAAGTCATTACAGGAGAATATTTAAAAAGGTTTTCAATGTGAGCTTGTATATCAGCTACTTTTGAAATTTGTTGTGGTTAAGTGATTGCATTAAAACAAAATGTGATTTTGTTCTAGGACTCTCCAATTTGGAGTATAAAAGCTAGTAGTGGTGTATCACGTAATTAATCCAACTATAATTGATTTTAAAATACAATCCATCATTTATAAAATAATCAATAAAAAATTGATCCTGTGCTAAGAAAATAATCGATATTTACAGCCCTGAACCCTGAAACAAGTGACTGGTCAGTGGTCACACTCAGGGTGAGTTAATTTCTTATATTTCTCCATGTGTTTACAAGAAAAACTTTCTGCCAACATTCATGATAAATGAAAGAAACTAGCCCTAAAGCTTAAATGTTATTGACGTAAATAAAAAGTTAGTTCTGATGACTTCTGCTTGGCATGAACATATGAGAAGGATATCTGGCGTCCGTGTTTGTCGACAGGCCGTCGGTGTGGAGAAGAGATGCGGTTGCGGTCCCGGTAGACGCGGTCCACCAGTCCGTGATGCCTGGTGGTCCGACTGGTGTCCAGCACTGAGTTCTGAAGAGAACACACCAAGTCAGCGTGGCAGAGAAATTCAGCTTCCACCAAGTTCAGAGAAAATAAAACATCACGCCGAACATGATCGATATAATATAATCAATATAAAATGGTTGCAAAAATGCAAATGTATTCATTTCAAAATGAGTCAAGCCATGGGCCCCCATACTGATGCTCGAGTTGGCAAATGTATTTAAAGATGGAAAGCCATGACAAGCAATGGTGTACTCTTTTAATTTATGATCCAAATTGACATTGCAGGGTTGAATTGGTGAGCCTGATATAGCCTACAGTTCTGGCTTGCTTTGGTTTCTGTGCCTTAGATAACGGTTCACCTTTTTAGTCGACTCAAAAGGGTGGTCCCAGCAACAATTAAACCGGATTTATACTTTGCCGATTGGCTATTTTCGGCGAGAGACAACGTTACACCACAGAGTATAGATTATGCAGGGATGAGAACAATAGCTTCATTTGAATTAAAGGTATTGTTCTCATCACTTTAAGTGTTGCTGGAATGTGCCTTTCAGTTCATGTTTATGCTATCCACCTGACAGTGGCGGAAGTTGTGCCAAAACAAGACTGCTGTCATCATCATTTCATCCAAATGATCCTGAATGTAAGCAATAATACACAAGGTAATGCTATATCATGGTTAAAAGTACAGCTGTGCTGCAGTCACAGGAATGCGGCAGAAGGCCCATTTGCCATTGCCATATAATCACAATATAGCACAACCTTCTATATATTATTACAACAACTATTTTTATAGCAAATAGTAGAGACTGGTTTCTAATTCAATTGGTTTATTTTGCTCTCCTCTTGACAGCAAATTCTCTGTTGCTAGACAACAATCAGCTTTAGCCTGGACAATTTTGTTAACATTTATTATGGCTTTATAAACACTGATGTGCATGTTTCCATTCAATTCAATGCATTTAGTGAAAAATGTCTTGGTTGCATCAGTGGTCGACTGTAACTGAGCTGAACTTACTCTTGACCTCTATCAAATTTGCCTGCTTGATGGTGGTGCTGAATACTTGCTGCCCGCCAATACTATATTGATCCACACCTCATGACATTTGAGGTTAACTTTTGAGGGATGTCCTCATTAGTAATTGTTACAGTAATCTCTGCATGTCTCATATGTATCATACTGTTATTGCCAATGTCGCCTAGTTGGAATAACCAAGTCCTACAATAAAACAGTGTCTGGAGCACTGGCTGATATGTAAACAAAGTAGAGCTATAGGTTTGTGTAACAAGGCGCAAGTTTTTAATTGTGGATATATGCACGCATGGAACGTGTCTCGTCCTTTCACAATCAGAACTCACTAAAGCTAGTTGACTGTCTGAACTGTTCAATAGCAGCTAACAATGTCCCATTGGTAGAGGCTAAACAATTGCACACGGTCATCAAATGCAAAAAATAAATCTGGGATTTCTTCTCAGGAAAGGAACAGAACACTCCTGAGACCTTCATCGGGTTGTCAAGACAAGCTCCCAATACATTTCCCAATAAAGTATCCCTGATAGTTTTTTTGCATTTGAAGACGGTGTGGGAGCTTTTTCTGCTACTTTTGTCCTCTCTTATGTCGCTCTGTAAGTGTGCAAAAGGCTTTCTTTTCAGAGATTAAAACAACACTTTTGTTAGCAGCTGAGAGAAGCTAGGGGCTCACCTGAAAAGGCAGGTCAATGTTGCCATTTCCAATCTGATTGACATTGGGCAGTGAGCCTCCATAGTACTGTCCACGATTCTGCCCTAGTTGCAAATACTGGGTCTTCTGCAACTGCAGCTGTGCAAAGTAAAATTGCATGAAAGCATGAGTGAGTGAGTGAGTGAATGACAGATCTGATGCATGGGAAAAAAATATGTCTGGAGAAAAATAATCAATCAGGCTTGTTGGCAGGGTAGGAAACTAACTACTTTTACATTTACAAGTCAAAGGGACAGGTTAATTACATAGCAATATATTGAATAAAACAGAAAGTCAGTACTTTATACCATTTGGCTGTTGTTAATTACCCACCTTGCCAGTCTTTTGAGTTTAAATGAAAAATGCACATATTATCAGATGGATGGAATGTGATTTAATTGATGGTTTGGGTGTTTTATGAGCAGCCAAGAGGCAGACAGCTTCACCGACAGTAATAACTCTACAGCAGATACTACAGATGGAACAACGCCTGCAGTCAGGACTAGGGGTGGGACGTGGGAGTCGGGACGATAATCGTTATTATCGTATCATCGAGATAAAACATTTTTCACATCATCCCATCCCTAGTCAGGAGGACATGTTGTAATAATAACAATGCACATCTGAGCCTCAAGTCTGTTGTCCTAAACTGTGGTGGATAGCAGCAAAGTATTGTACTTTTGACTAAGGTACAAAGTAAATTATGAATCAACCACCATTTTCATATAAGGTATATAATAGTGAAAATAGCAGATCAAAGAGCAATCTACAAGCATGCAACGCCTTGTGATGGGATGTGTTGTGAGCTTGTAGATCTACTATTTTCACTATTAGTGATTTATTTTTTTGAAAATGTCACAATTTCAATACAGCAATGCATTGATATTAAAAAGAAAATGTACTGCGCGTATGTACTTAAGTATTTTCAAAAGCATGTACTTTTGAATACTTAAGTATGTTCAAAAGCAAGTACTCCAAAACTCAAGTACAAATTTGACAGGAACTTTGTAGTTGAGTCAAATTTGAGGAGTATCTATACTTTGACTCAAGTACTGGGGCTGAGTACTTTGTCCACCATTAGTCCATTAGCTTTGTGTCTGTTGTCCTAAAAAGAAAAAAAGCAGCAGGTTGTCCTTTGTCCGTGTTATGTGAAGAGCTTGTCTAGTGATGTAGCGTAGTGAATAGCATGAACAACATGAATAAATGAATGAATTAATTAATCAATTAATTCATTCATTAATTATGAATGAATATGAATGAAGAGACAAAGAAATCTGACACGGCTAGACAAGACGTTCCACTTTACTTTTCTACATCTACTGGCAAAACATCCGACTGAGGACGGTGGTACAAATGAGCAATGTAGACCATTAAAGAGTAAAGACTCCAGTAACAGATCACAAAGTGAAGCCACAGCCAGGGTTACAAAACTATCCAGATGTCCTTCTGTGATAACACTGAAGCTGATACATGAGATTGGCTGATATCCACCTGAAAATGTGTATTCTGTTTATTAAAGAGCTGCAGAGACCCCTGTTACTGAACAAACACTTTACCATTACCATCTGATAACTTTAATTGATGTCTTGAATACAATGATAGTTTTTGTGACATTCCTTTGTTAAAAAGAAAGTATTAAACATTTACCATTGCATTCAAAACATCACAGGGTAAGTAAACAATAGAAATGAACAGAAGTCATTGTTTTGGGTGAACCACTCCTTTAACTTTATAACAAAACACTTTTTTTAACCTAAACATATCACTTTTACATTAACTTTAATTTAACTCTTCAGAGTGGACAAATTAGTACACTCTCAGAGTTACATACCTGGCTGTGTAACTATAAGGGTCCATTTCATTTGGTTCCCAACTGAGAATCATATAGCTGGGGGACCCCCTGGAACCCCCTCAAGGACTATTCATAACTATTTAAATGTCCTCTTGTTATTAAAGCAACAATGTTCCCGAGGCATCTCCTTGGCCGCTGTTGCCAAGCACAGATGCCCGACAAAGTTGTCACGAGCGTGTCCCTGCAGAATGCTGATTCCACCGTGACAGAAGGGAATCTTTTCTGAGTGTCCCTTAATGACAAAGCCAACCTTACCGGAAGGAACGTGTGCCAACACCACAAACCTAATAATACTTCACTATGAGCAAGAAAAAATAAACAGGACTGGGAATACTGGCTTGAGCTGTATAATAATGTCAGCTGTCTC